>NW_025422367.1:0-101825 GCF_011764305.1 Mustela putorius furo | reverse complement strand
GAGATGTTATAAGCCCATTGCCTACAGGCTTTCGTGGCATGGAAAGCCACACCAATTAAAACAGATAATGGTCAGGCTACATCACAACCCTTTAAAGCCTTCCTACAACAACTTGACATTCCTTGATACATGGAATACCCTATAACCCACAAGGACAGGGTGTTGTGGAGTGCATTATCTTACAATAAAAATGCGCTTTATAAACAAAAGGGAATAGGGGCACCTTCAGGTCCCCTAAAGATAAACTCAACACCATTCTCTTTATTTTGAATTTTTAACGTTGGAAAAAACGGGTAAATCAGCTGCAGACAGACATGCAAGTGATGCTGCTGCTTCCCTTAAGCCTTTAGTACTTTGGAAAGGACATCCTCACAGGAAAGTGAAATCTCGACCAGCCCAGTGTCATGGTAGTTATGGAAGTAGGGGGGGGGTGTTTTTCCTGGTATAGTTAGGAGGGGAGTAGGGGGGGTTTGTATGTGTTTTTTATTTAAAAGGAAAGGAAGGCCTCCAAGGCAGGGCTCAATTTGGATCCCAGAGCAGCTCAGGCTGGTGCATGCGGCCTTCCCTCAAACACCAGTCATGATCTGAAGATGCTGATGAGTAAACTATGGCGGGATGATTGCTACACCTATGACGGCCACAGACTCAAGTCAAGAGAGCTTGTGAGCAGTGGTTTTTTTAAAGCCATGGCTATATCCTTTCCCAGTGCAACTCTTCTCTCATATTCACTCCTCTTCCCCTTGATGCATGTCAGGTCTGGGTTCTGTAACTTGCTAGGAACATGTATGATTATCTCAGCAGTGTCATGGTTGTTAAAAACAGTGGGCAATTCTCAACTGTCTTATAAAACAAAATGGGGGGATTAGACCTTTGAGACAACAGTAATGGTCTTGTCACAATCAATATTACTTATCAGCCACACTCCACATATGCGCTCTGGCCACCATTCCTTTCCTCGTAACAAATGCTATCCGAGCTGAAATACATTGCACTAGATGCTTATTATTTCCCAGTGCTGGAATGTCATGGACTTCAAGCTGGATGTGTGTGATTATGGTGTATCCCTACCCATTGTTCCTATCCCAAGTTCCATTCCAGAGGACAAGTAGGACAGGTTACCGGTGGCATGGATGCTTATCCCACGAACCGAAGATGAGATTCTGGTTATCACAGCTGCCATGGCAAGCAGCAGTCTTGCTTGCTGCTGCAAACGATACCCAATGTGGAAGCTGGTAACACCCTTGCAGCAGCAGGAACGGCGGCTGCCCTTCAAAAATAGACTCAGATCAATGCAAATCTGCAAGCAGGGAATCCCTGAGATAGTCAACCAGAGAGTGGATTTGGTTCAGAACATACAAGTGGACATATGGGGGGGACCCTACTTGGGACTGGGAGTGTATAGTATGACCCTTCCTGGCAATTTGTGTTTTGTAACTCCCATAGCCTATTTTATACTAATATATGAGTGACTTACAGAATGTCTCCCAACAGCTCTCCCAATACTTGCGGAGGAAATTATGAATTAGTAGAACACCGAAGTCAGCAGAATTCCAAAAAACTATACTTCAGCACCGTGGTACTAGGAAATAAACAAGAATAAATAACACCAGAGTTGAGCTTGCACACTCTCCCGCACAGATAATCAAACTGGGGGCATCTTGCAAGATGGTGTTAACCTTCTACGGAAAGCAATGGGGCGTAGCGTAGCAAGTTGGTGCTGATGATCAATGCCTCCTCGTAGTGTGGGCTTGATTCGGCTAGTAAGGAAACTGCAAATTGGAGGGCAGACAGGCAAACTAGGCAAACAAGCAAAGCCATGGTGCAGGCCTTGTTATGCCATCGAGGGAGGAACATCACCCCCATCGGCAGTGTGAGCTAAGTACGTGCATGTCATTGGTACCGTCAAATGACGGGTAACAACTTGATGCGGCTGCGGGGGAAATATACCAACCTAAAGACAGTATGCAGATCATTTGATAGCATTGATATCTGCCGTCTGTATGACGTGGGTAAAGGATATTCCCGGCCACTGACAACCTTTAAGACAGGCATAATATCCAGTTGCCCTGCCATCAAAGTAAAAGAAAAAAAAGGGGAGATGGAGAGTGTTCGTTGACTACGTGCAGATCGAGGGCAGGCCCCTCTGGCCAGGGTGGCCTCCGCCATTAAAAGATGGCCCCTGCCTCTGGCCAGTTGCCCAGGTTAGGATTCTGCCTCGTGGAGACTCTAAGTGGAACGGACCTCTCCCAAGAACCAACGAGGAATATAAAATAAACAGCATTGGTTGCTAGTGAAGTTGTTCGTTTTGGGTGCACAGCCTGATTCGCTCCCCTCGTGTACCCTCCTCGCTGATTGGTCATGTAAGCATATTATAAGTGTGTAGACTTGCGGAAAAATAAAGAGAGAGAAGATGCATCCAAACCAGGGCGTCTTGTCGTCCTTGTGCTCAGAGGGCGGATAATTGTGGAATTGAGTCCCATGTCAGGATCAACACTCAGTGGAGAGTCTGCTTGAAGATTCTATCTTTCTGTCCCTAACCCACCACTCTGTCCTACTCTCTCTCTCTCTAAAAATAAATAAATAAATAAATAAATAAATAAATAAATAAATGTCTTTAGGGAAAAAAAGATAGAAAGAGATTTTACATCTTCTTGTTCAATTTACCTCCACTATATAGGGCACTATGCCAAGATCCTGACATTTAAATGCTTAAATGCATGTTATCCACTCATGTTATTTCCAATACCTTTGGCAATCTGGTTGAAAATTACATCTCTCCAGGGTAGAATAGATGAGTTTCTGTTAAAGGTCCATATACACTATGGGGTATATGCCTCCATCAGAAAGGATGAATACCCAACTTTTGTAGCCACATGGACAGGACTGGAAGAGATTATGCTGTGTGAAATAAGTCAAGCAAAGAGAGTCAATTATAATATGGTTTCCCTTATATGTGGAGCATAACAAATAACCTGGAGGACAAGGGGAGATGGAGAGGAGAAGGGAGTTGAGGGAAATTGGAAGCGGAGATGAACCATGAGAGACTGGACACTGAAAAACAACCTGAGGGTTTTGAGGGGGTGGGGGGTGGGAGGTCGGGGGGGCAACCAGGTGGTGGGTATTAGAGAGGGCACAGATTGCATGGAGCACTGGGTGTGTTGCAAAACATTTAATACTGTTACGCTGAAAAGAAATAATTTTTAAAAAAAAAGGAAGAATGAGAAAGTAATGTGATAAAAATAGGGTAATAAATTATATTATTAGTAATTAGTAGTATAATTTTCCATGAGGCTAGCACAGGTGTAGATGTTAAACTCTAGCGGTGCCTGGGTAGCTCAGTCACTTAGGTATCTATCTGCCTTTGGCTCAGGTCATGAGTCCAGGTCCTAGGATTGAGCCCTGCTTCAGGCTTCCTGCTCAGTGGGGAGCCTGCTTCTCCCTCTCCCTCTGCCTGCTGCTCTCCCCCTACTTGTGTGCTCTCTCTGTCATATAAATAAAATCTTTTTAAAATATATATATATATATATATTTAAGTTCTAGAATGTCCAAGGAGAATAAAAACCACTACAATAATTTAGAAAATGAATTATCTTTACTTAGTAAATCCCAGATCCTGAAGGAGAAATGTTGTTCATTTATTCATTAATAAATCAATTATTTTTTGTATTTATGTTTATTTGTTTTTCTTTTTAAGTCTGTATTTAAGTTCTGGTTAGTAACATATATCTTAATATGAGTTTCAGGTGTACAACCCAGTGGCTCAACACTTTCATACAGCAACTGTTGTTAATCAGAAGTGCACTCCTTAATCTCCATCACCTATTTCACCCATCCCCCCAACTCACTTCCCCTCTGGTAACCAACACTTTGTTCTCTACAGTTGAGGGTCGTGTTTCTTGGTTTGCTTCCCTCCATCTGTTTTTTTTTCCTTTTGCTTATTTGTTTTGTTTCTCTAAATTCCACATATTAGTGTAATCACATGGTATTTGTCTTTCCCCTGAATGACTTATGTCACATAACATAATATTCTCCCAGTTACATCCATGTCATTTCATGGTTTCACTTTTATGGTTTCGGGTCTCACACATGTAGGTCTTTAATCCATTTTGAATTTATTTTTGTGTATTGTGTGAGAAAGAGGTCCAGTTTCTTTGGTAATAGATCATAGCTACTTTGTTGTGGTGAACATAGCACAATGTATAAACTTGTCAATTCATTATGCTTTCCATCTGATCATAATACAACAATATTACTAATATACTAATGTAACTAACAGTTGTATGTCAGCTATACTCAATATAAAAAAAAAAATAACAAATAAAATTAGCACTGATGAATGGTTAGAAATGAATTGAGATGCCTAAGAAACCACTTCCAGCATGGAACACAACACATGTGAGAGTGAATGCTGACTTCCACTCATGATTTATTTCACTTAATCTTTATAATAAACTATGAGTTAATAGTATTGGGCCCTCTCATTTTATGAGTACAGAAATTGATAGGAAGGTTGAATAGATTTTGCAAGTTAAATAAATTTTACAACTTTACAAAATCATTGGGTCTCTTTAACCTCAAAATCTAAGAATTGTTGATCTGATCCTTATGATATCTCATTATGTGAATTGTGGCTTCATTTTGTATCGGTTTTATAAAATATGGAAATGGTTTCTAATATCTGTGATGGCTAGGATCCAATGAAAAGGGCTCATTCTTTGTTGGTAGGATTTTTGAAGTATTTTCAAAATGTGGACTTACACATATTTTATTCTAGTAGTTGCGTATATGCAAATGAATGCATAAAAATAGACTTAGCATTTTAGCTAATGATGTGAAATTGATAGCAAGCTAATTCCTTGAATCTCAATAAATAATTAAACTACTAAATTATAAAAGGTTCCTCTGGTAGTCTATGAATTTGTTAGGAAAAGGATGAGTCCCAGCTCTGTAAATTGACAAGGAATGATATCTAGTACATTGTTAACTGGGAAAAAAATGGTTAATATTTCTGTAGTAAAATTCCATTATCTATTACATATTAAAAATATGTTCTCTGAGTGTATGAATATGACTGTATTTGTGAACAAAATTTCTGATATAATAGACTGTAAATATTTAATACTGGTTAATTTGAAGATTTGAGGGCAAATGGAGGATCAGTTAGAAAAACTAAGTGCCATTCCATCTCTCATTATATATATTATTGATTTATAATTAATTCACTGACATTTACTTCTCGTGGTATTATATCTATACACTTAAAATTAAAATATTAAAAACTGAGTTTCAAATACCCTTCTGACTTTTAAATTATTGCATTTCTTTCTTGATACATTCATTCTTTTTCATGCTGGTAGACATGTATAAATGAATAAAACCTGAGTGCTACCCCCAATGAAGAGTTGGAGCTCAGCTCTGTATTTAATGAACCCAAAAGAGTTAAGATTAAATTATCTCCTGTGGGGGCACCTGGGTGGCTCAGTGGGTTAAGCCGCTGCCTTCGGCTCAGGTCTGATCTCAGGGTCCTGGGATCGAGCCCCGCATCGGGCTCTCTGCTCAGCAGGGAGCTTGCTTCCTCCTCTCTCTCTGCCTGCCTCTCTGCCTGCTTGTCATCTCCCTCTGTCAAATAAATAAATAAAATCTTTAAAAAAAAAAAAAAAAAAAAAAAAAATTATCTCCTGTGTGAAGACCGAGTGCCATGTGCATATGAGAAAAATTAAATACAACCAAGGAGAAACTAAGTTGATTGGATATTGGATATGCCGGTAGGTCTAATTTTGCTTCTATCTCACTATATTCCTTAGTTTTCTGAAAGATATACTTCATGACATCACTCTACCTCTTAGGCCCATCCCTCCTGCATCTGGCTTTTCTATTCTGGCCTTTCATTCATTATACAGTGACTAGAGAAGGTAAATTGTTTCATCTTTGGATAGTATTCAATCCTCATCTTATCCAGATAACTTTAAAATGGTTTACATTTTAGTCACAAAGAAGTATTCCCCAGAAATTTACTTAAAGAACTCTCAGAGGTACAATAGTAGCTTTTTAAAATTTAGGTCAGAATAATGTTTATATTTATATGAAAAAAAATGAAAGAGATATCACATAAGAGAGGAAGGGTGAATTCCTGACAAAAAAGTCTCCAGAAGTAGCTTATGAATGCATTGCCTCTCACCTTTTAAGTAAATTAAGAAAATCTGGGATTATACTTCTGTCTGGAATCATTAGACATATCCGAAATTAAGTATGTTCTTATTTGTCAATAAATATATTTTTATCTTTCTCTCATTCAAAAGGTTATTTTTGGAATACATAGCAAGAATCCCCAAATTATCTCTTTTAACATACTTACTATTTCTAATTTAATATCTTAATATTTCAGTATTTGTTTGTTCAAAATATTGTAACAGACTCTGCCTTTTGATATGCAAATTTTTCTGAAATGTGTCAAAAATATGTCTTTTTTTAGGGGAAGACAAATCTGATTGTCAGGAAAAAAATAAGAGAATGAAATAAAATAAAAATAAAAATAAATAAAGAAAAACAAAGAGACTGAAATTAAGGCAAAATACAAACTTTGACACTTATCACCTACTGACCAGTTCATGCTGTACAAAGAATACATGGTTTCAGACCAGTTAAATGGTTTGGATTTGAGCCCAGATATTTTCACTCTTCCTTATGGAAATATACCATATAACTATGGTAATATCATTTAATATTTTTTAAGAGGGAAATTATGGGGCACCTGGGTGGCTCAGTTGGTTAAAGCAGCTGCCTTCAGGTCAGGTGATGATCTCAGGGTTCTGGGATCGAGCCCCACATGGGGCTTCCAGCTCAGCAGAGAGCCTGCTTCTCCCGCTCCCTCTGCCTTCTGCTCTGTCTACTGTACTCTCTCTCTCTCCCTGTCAAATAAAGAAATAAAATCTTTAATAAGTAATAATAATGAAAAACAAAAAATGAAAATAAAAAAGAAATTAAAACCTATTACTTTGAAAACACATACAAGTAAAGAAATTAAACTATTCATCCAAGTTTTCTAGGAGAGTGCTTTCCTACCTCTTTAACTTAGGGAAATTCCTCCACACTAATAGCAGTAATTCATATGATTTTAAATAGAAAGAGAGTATGAAATAGTATAAATATCTCTATAGATATACACTAGAGGTACACTATACACTATAGGTATTCACTACACTAGAATATAGATGTGTAGCTCCTTCTCTAGTTTTAGACTAGTTTAAAACTGGGCATGTATGTAAATTACTTAATGCCTAAACAAAATCACTTGTGTTTTTAGAAAATAAAAACTACATAACAGAACAAAATTTCCCATCTCATATAAAATTAGAATTTCATCTGTTAAAATACTCTTCCATTCTACTGAATGTATTAAGTGCCTAAAGTATTTTGGATGATATGTATGTGTGGTTGTGTGTGTGTGTGTGTGCATGCATGCATGTGTAGGTTAAATAAGAATTGTGGATATTGAAATGTTTCCTAAATAATAGAAAACACTTTTTATTAATAAAAAATATACTACATCCTAATTAGTTGTTCAACATTCATAATGATCCCTATACAGTGTTTCAATTAAGAAATATAGCACAGTATTTGTTAAGAAAAAAATAAAATAAGTGATAAAAAATTAAAGGGGATCAAAATAGAAGATTAAATGTATGAATGGTTTCTCAATTTCATCCTGACTGAAGTATAATTTGCATGTGATAGAAGGCAAACAGTTGACAAACAGGGTTTTTATAGCCTCTCTCAATAGAGGCTTCCCACTAGTAAGTCAGATGGTAACTGGTAAGTCAGATGTCAGATAAATCTGGCACACATAATGTACTATGGGATGGAAATGAGTCTTTCAAGCACATAGTGTAATTAGTTATCAATAAATAGTAGAGATTATTAATAATATGGGATTATATAGCTAACTGCTCTGGTTGTGAATAAGTACAAATTATATTTGTAAAGTGGTGAGAACACTTAAGATCTACCCATTGTATTTTTTTTTTTAATTTTTTATTTTTTATAAACATATTTTTATCCCCAGGGGTACAGGTCTGTGAATCACCAGGTTTACACACTTCACAGCACTCACCAAATCACATACCATCCCCAATGTCCATAATCCCACCCCCTTCTCCCAAACCCTCTCCCCCCGGCAACCCTCAGTTTGTTTTGTGAGATTAAGAGTCACTTATGGTTTGTCTCCCTCCCAATCCCATTTGTATTTTTAAAGGCATGATACAGTAATGTTTTCTTTCATTTTTATTTATTTTTTTTATTTTTATTTTTTTTAAAGATTTTATTTATTTATTTGACAGAGAGAAATCACAAGTAGATGGAGAGGCAGGCAGAGAGAGAGGGAAGCAGGCTCCCTGCTGAGCAGAGAGCCAGATGCGGGACTCGATCCCAGGAATCTGAGATCATGACCTGAGCCGAAGGCAGCAGCTTCTTAAACCCACTGAGCCACCCAGGCGCCCTCTTTCATTTTTATTTAAATTCAGTTAATTAAAATAAAATGTTTCGTCAGTTTCAGAGGTAAGGTCAGTGATTCATCAGTCTTATATAATACCCAGTATTCATTACATCACATGTCTTCCTTAATGTCCATTGCCTGGCTACCCCATCCCCTCACCCCTTTCCCCTCCAGTAACCCTTAATTTGTTTCCTATGATTAAGAGTTTCTTATGGGTTTGTGTTGTCTCTCTCTGATTTCACTTTGCTTTATATTCTCCTCTCTTTCCCTGTGATTCTCCATTTTTGTTTCTTAAGTTTCACATATGAGTGAGATCATATGCTGTCTTTCTCTGATTGACTTACTTTGCTTAGAATAATAAACCTCTTGTTCCATCCATGTCATACACAAATGGCAAGATTTTATGTTTTTGATAAGTAGTATTCCATAGTATAAATGCACCACGTGTTCTTTATCCAATTATCTCTTGATGGACATTTGGGATCCTTCCATAGTTGGGTTATTGTGGATATTGCTGTTTTAAACATTAGGGTACAGGTGCCCCTTCGGATCACTACATTTGTATCTTTGGAGATAAATGCTTAGTCGTGCAATTGCTGGGTTATAGGGTACCTCTATTTTTAACTTTTTGAAGAACCTCCATACTATATTCCAGAGTGGCTACACCAGCTTACATTCGCACAAACAGTGTAAGAGGGTTCCCCATTCTCTATCTTCCCTAAACATCTGTCATTCCTGAATGGTTAATTTTAGCAATTCTGACTGCTGTATATGGTATCTCATTGTGGTTTTGAATTGTATTTTCCTGATGCTGAGTGATGTGAAGCATTTTCTCATGTGTCTGTTGGCTATTTTACAGTCTTCTTTAGGGAAATGTTGATTTGTGTCCTCTCTCCATTTCTTGATTGGATTATTTGTTTTTTTTTGTGTGAGTATGATTACTTCTTTATAGATTTTGGATACAAGCCCTTTATCTGTTAAGACATTTGCAAAAGATTTTCTCCCATTCTGTAGGTTCTCTTTCAGTTTTGTTGACTGTTTCCTTTCTTGTGCAAAAGCTTTTTATTTGGATGAAGTCCCAAGAGTTTATTTTTGCCATTGACTCTATTAGCCTTTGGAGAGTTGTTCAGCAGGAAGTTGTGGTGGCTGAGGTCATAGCGGTTGCTGACTGTGTTCTCCTTAAGGATTTTGATCGATTCTGTCTTACATCCAAGTCTTTCATCCATTTTGAGTCTGTGTATGGTGTGAGAAAATGGTCCAATTTCATTCTTCTGCATGTGGCTGTACAATTTTCCCAACAGCATTTGTTGAAAAGACTTTTTCAACGAAAGTCTTTTTGCCACTGGATATTCTTTCCTGCTTTGTCAAAGATTAGTTGATCATAGAGTTGAGGGTCCATTTCTGAGTTTTCTATTCTCTTCCAATAGCCAGTAGCATCCAAAAGACTACATGTGTCTGTTTTTGTGCCACTACCATAGCATCTGAATGATTACAGATTTGTAATATAGGTTTTCTTTTACAACATTCTTTTGGCTATTCAGGGTCTTTTTTGGTTCCATATTTATATTAAGATTTTTTTTCTACCTCTGTGAAAAAAGTTTATGGTATTTTGGTAGAGATTGCATTGAATGTGTAGATTGCTCTAGGTAGCATAGACATTTTAACAATATTTATTCTTCCATTTCATGAGCATGGGGTGTTTTTCCATTTCTTTGTGTTATTTTCCTCAATTTTTTTCATGAGTACTCCACAGTTTTCTGAGTAAAGTTCCTTTGCCTGTTGGTTAGGTTTACTCCTACGTATCTTATGGTTCTTGGTGCAATTGTAAATGAGATCCACTCCTTAAATTCTCTTCCTTCTTTCTCATTGTTAGTGTATAAAATTCAACTGTTTTCTGTGCATTTATTTTATATCCTGCCACTCAGATTTCCTGCATGAGTTCTGGTAATTTGAGGGTGGAGTCTTTTGGGGTCTCCACATTGAGTATCAACCCATCTATGAAGAGTGAGAGTCTGACCTTTTTTGCCAGTTAGGATGTCCTTTGTTTCTTTTGTTGTCTAATTGCTGAAACTAGGACATCTAGTACTACGTTGAACAATAGTGGTGAGAGAGGTCATCCCTGCCATGTTCCTGACCCTAGGGGAAAAACTGTCAGTTTTCCCCCATTGAGAATGATATTTGTCTGGGCTTTCTGTATATGGCTTCTATGATATTGAGGTACGTTCCCTCTATCCCTATACTGTGAAGTGTTTTAATCAAGAAAGCATTCTTTACTTTATCAAATACTTTTTCTGCATTATGTTTCTTGAGAAAGGCTTGTATTGCTATATACTAGATTCTTGGTGTAATGAAAGACACCACCCCCCTGTCGTTAACTAATTAACTGCTCTTTTGTTGTGTAAGAGTACCCCTCCTCCCCTTGCAATAAAAAGACCCTTCCCCCAGGGTTGAATTCAATGTAACTGCTCTTTTGCCTTTCTGTAACCACTTGGCTTTTAGGGCATGACACTTGTCTGCTGTTTGAACAAGATACCTTCTCCTAATAGCCAAGGCATGGTCACGCAGGCAAGGGGGGGGCTGCATGGTCACGTAGGTCACATGGACAGGGGGCTGCATAGTCACGTAGACAGGATGTCTTTCTGCTGAGTAATAAGGTCTAAACTTCCCCCTCTTTGTTTCCCCTTCCCGCCTTTTTCTTCACGCGCGGGGGTCTTCCAAAGCCAATTCACTAACACCAAGTATGCCTTTTTTCAAATGTTCAAATTGTCAGCCAATCGGCCCTGTCCCATCTGGGACTTGTATGTACCTGTCTATAAAAATCCTGCACCACCCCAGCCTGGTGTGCTCAGCTAGCAGGAGCTGCTGACCACCCGCAGGCGCCCGCGCTACAATAAAGAACCTCTTGCTGTTTGGATCCTGTGGCAGTGTTGAATTCTTGGGTAAGGGGATCCGCGGGTCTTTCAGTATCAGTTTGCTGCCTATTTGTTAGAAGAAAGTGCATCCTAAAATTGTAAAAACGAAATATATATATACATATATATGTGTATATATATGTGTGTGTATATATATATATACATATATATATATATACACAAAAAATAAAATTAAATATAATAAAAGGATAGAATGTAAGTGTGAAAATGAACATTAAAAAGATTTTTTAAAAAAGAGTTGTAAGGGGTGCATGGGTGGCTCAGTGGGTTAAGTCTCTGCCTTCAGCACAGGTTATGATCCCAGGGTCCTGGGATTGAGCCCTGCATTGACCTCTCTGCTTGGCAGGGAGCCTGCTTTCTCCCTCTCTCTGCCTGCCTCTCTGCCTACTTGTGATCTCTGTCTGTCAAATAAATAAATAAAGTTCTTAAAATAAAGAGTTGACAAAATAAGAAATTGGTTGAACAGGGAAGGAGAAAAAATTAAAATTGAAAGATAAAAGAATTTGGGGGAAAAACCATGAATTCTATATATTGTTTTCACCAAGCACTGGAGTTTTGCAATTTCCTATAATCTGTAAACCTGGTCTGAGCCAGATGTCCTTGCTGATCTTTCTGAGATCACTGATTCTCCAGTGTATTTGCCCCAGACAGACTGGTGCTGCCCCTGCCAAGGGATCAGGTTAAGTAATCTACTCTGATTGCTCCCTGTGCCTTTTGTTCCCTGAAGGCTTTCCTTGCCTCTTTAGAGGATATAAATGGAAATGGAAGCCTCCCAGTCTCCATCCACAGAGACTAAAGAAAAGGGCCCCACTCCTCAGTGTGCCCTCAGATAAAAGTACTCAATCACTCCCATCAACCTGGTCTCCATCCACTCTTAGTGCCCACCCACCCTATGAGAGTGCATTTCTATCCAAGGCATGTAACCCCATTTGGAGTCTCCAAACCCTGAAGACCCCTGTGGCTCACACTCACGCCACTCCTTCCACAGGTGGAAAGGGGGTCTCACAATAGTTCTGCCTTTTGGTGGGCCCCTGCTTGAAGGTGGTGGGTCAGCCATACTGTTTTTCATGGTATATGGCAACCTGACCTGAGAGTCCATTTCTGGGCTCACTGATTGTAGCCAGCTTCCCTGCTCTGATAACTGGGAACACTGCCACATCCTGGCCTTCTTGTGACTCTGGGGATCCTGAGACCACACTGTGCCACCTTTCAGACAGGGATGGCCCCCCAATGGAGCAGGCTTCTAAAAGTTCTGATTTTAGGCTCTCTGTTTTATCATTTTCCAGTAGCTGACTGATGAAGTCTCTTTCCCTCCTCAGTTTATCAACCCATAGATCACCTCAGATTCACTTCACATTTCTTACCTTGCAGAAATTGGTCACTTTTCTATTTGTAGAGTTACAGCTTTTCTTTTCTTAGATCTCCAGTTGAGTTCACATGTTTTCAGAATGCTTTGAATGCTATCTAGCTGAATTCCTGGGGCCAGACAAAAACTAATGTCTCCTACTCATCCACCATCTTGGACTATCTAAAATACAATACTGTTAACTTTAAGCAAAGTTTAGTACAGAAAACACTGTTCCTCAACAATATTCATCTTCATCTTCAAAATCTTTGGTACTTATTTACCATACAGAACTGAACTCCTGCCAGTTAATAGCAATTCCCCATTGCCCACTCTGATCCATCCCAAAGTATCCTAAAGTACACACAGAGGATGTGTAAAATATTTATGCTTTAACAGGCTGAGTGGATATTGTGAAACTGCACACAGGAAAAAAGTTCCATTGCTTCATTTCATTGGAGCTAATAGGAACTCTTAAATTTTCAATTCCTTTACTGTTCATACACTCTTTCTTTCTGTCTTGTTTCTCAACAGATTTTGCTTAAAGAAAATTAAAAGCAGTAGGAGAAAACATACATGATTACAGAGTTCATTCTCTTGGGCATCTCAGATGACCCACAGCTTCAGGTTATAATCTTTATCTTTTTATTTATGGCTTATGTATTAAGTGTCACTGGAAACCTAACCAGCATCATCCTCACCTTGATTGTCATCTCAAGACTCCTATGTATTACTTCCTTCAGAATTTCTCCTTCTTAGAAATTACATTCACCTGTGTCTCTACCTCAAGATTTTTGGGGGCAATCATTACAAATATCAAGATCATTTCCTATAACAATTGTTTAGCTCAGCTATTTTTCTTCATCTTCATAGGTCTTTCTGAATTTTTTCTTCTCACTGCCATGTCTTTTGGTCATTACATTGCCATCTGCAAGTCTCTTCATTACACCACCATCATGAGCAAAAAATCTTCACACTGCTTGTCTTTGGGTCCTGGCTAGGAGGATTTCTTAACATTTTCCCACCACTCATGCTCATCCTCCAGCTAGATTTCTGTGCTTCCAAGTAATTGATCATTTCTCTTGTGACTATTTCCCCATCCTACAACTCTCGTGCTCAGATATGTGGCTTTTGGAGAGGATTGCCTTTATTACACTTTTGTCACTCTGCTCTTCACTTTGGCATTAGTGATTCTCTCCTACCTGTGCATCCTTAGCACGATCCTGAGAATCCCATCTGCTAGTCAGAGGAAAAAGGCTTTCTCCACATGCTCCTCTCACATGATTGTCATTTCCATCTCTTATGGGAGCCGTATATTCATGTATGTCAAGCCTTCAGCAAAAGAAAGAGCATCACTGACCAAAGGAGTAGCTATTCTCAATACCTCAACTGCCGCCATGTTGAACCCTTTTATTTATACCCTGAGATATCAACAAGTAAAACAAGCTTTCAGAAACTTGCTTCATAAAGTACTGCTTTCTAGAAAAAAATGAAAGTATGTATTAACACGAATGGATGTCATTGTGAAGATCCAATAAAGGGCAAATAAAATTTCAACTTCTAGAGTATCTTCTAATATCCATCTCCCAAATACTTGCTATGATGTGCTCATTTCCTTAAGCTTTCTTTTAAACCTAAAGTAACTTTGTTGTGTGTTTCTTTCAAATCCTCTATAGGTTCCATTTCCTCATTGATTTGTAAGACGAAATCAGACATCTGTGGCTATACAACAATAATCATTTTCCTGATTGTTCCAAATAATATAAATACTTATTTTTACTGTAAAGACTTGAGTAAACACTCTTTTCATGGATTTATTCTAAAATCTGTTCCATTACTATATTGCATTTCTTACTTTTTCTTACATTTTCTTTCTTAAAGCTATAAAAAGTATGAAATAAATTATCCAACAATCATATTTTATGCACACAAACTGCAGTATCTGTCTAGTTCTTCATGCTCAGTTGAGTGTTTATTTTACTACTTATAAATTGTTTAAAAGTCATACATCTATTCCTTTCTAGCTATGCTCAAGGTATGTGTTATGTCTTTTTCATGTACTACCCTTATTTAACTGTATTATTATTATTATGTAAGATTTTAGGGGCTCCTGGGTGACTTGGTTGGTTAAGTTGCTGCCTTCGGCTCAGGTCATGATCCCAGTGTCCTGGGATCGAGCCTAGCATCAGACCCTTGCTCAGAAGGAAGCCTGCTCCTCTGCCTGCTGCTCCCCATGCTTATGATCTCTTTGTGTCAAATATATAAATAAAAGTTTTAAAAATAATAAAAAAATAAAAATAAATATTTTATTTTTTTTATTTGAGAAAGAGAGAGAGCATGAACAGCGGAAGAAGAGGGTTTGAGGGAAAGGGATAAGCAGATACCCTGCTGAGTGGGGAGTCTAATGTCGGTCTCAATTCCAGGACCCTGAGATCATCACCTGAACTGAAGTCCGACACTTAACCGATGGAGCCACCAGGCTTCCCAAATCTGTATTATCTGTTTAAATATGTAACAGATGGAGAGGTAGGCAGTCACCATTACACCTATGCCACATGAGTGTTTGATAGGAATTTCATAAATAATAATATCTCTGCTGGGGTGCCTGGATGGCTCAGTGGGTTAAAGCCTCTGCCTTTGGTTCAGGTCATAACCCAGGATCCTGGGGTCTAACCATGCATCAGGCTCTCTGCTCAACGGGGAGCCTGCTTCCTCCTCTCTCTCTCTGCCTGCCTGCCTCTCTGCCTACTTGTGATCTGTCTGTCAAATAAATAAATAAAATCTTTAAAAATAATAATAATAATATATCTTCTCTAGAGAACAATTAACTAGGTATGTCCTAAATAATATTGTGTTTAATCTTCACAGCTATATGGTAACATAGACCGATTATCTTTGTTATAGATATGCAAAGTGATGCTTGGAAAGGTTGAGTAATTTGCCTTAGATCTTGAGGTATAACAGCCAATGTGGTAACTGGTTTGTAAAACAAGACAGACAAAAAGTTGTGTTTATTTCATGCATATTTAAAATTGTGGGAACCTGAAAAAATCTGTAGCTTTTACTTAGGACCTGCACAATTTTATTGGTGTTTTACACTTTTACACATTATATCATTTGGGCATGATTATATTACTATAGTCTAGTCGGGGAAGGTACTAATTCTTAATATTATACTTGGCAAATACATTAAAATTCTAATCAAACAAAACAAGAAGCTTTTCAAGGTCCATTGCTGGTGAGCAACAGAGTGGGAAAGAAAAGATGTATGAAGTATTAGCAGTTTTATAGTACCAAACTTTCTTATGGAAGACAGATTAAAAATATTAAGTAAACAATGGAACCACATATGATAATTCTCTTTCTCTGACTGACTTATTTCACCTAGCATAATACCCTTTAGTTCTATCTATGTCATGCAAATGATAGGTATTCATTCTTTCTGAAGGCTCTTAACTCTAGGAAACAAATTGTGGGTTGCAGAAAGGAGGGGGGATGGGAGGATGGGATAACTGGAGGATGGGCATTAAAGTGTGCATGTGATGGATGAGCACTGGTTGTTATAGGCAAATAATGAATCATTAAACATTACCTCAAAACTAATGATACGCTACTATATGTTGGCTAATTGAATTTAAATTAAAAACAAGAATGGACTTAGTACTATATAGTAGATTACCAGTTTTTAAACATTGGCATGGGGATGTAGCACATTCAGTAGAGATATGCATTAGGAACTAGATGTTTGGTTGTTAATCTCTGAAAAATATTGTCAAGGGAAGCAAACTTTACCTAGTGTGGTTTTTTGCTTGGTGTTGTTGTTGTTGTTGTTTTTCCTGTCTCACTGGACACTGTCCCCAAGATTCCTTTTCAAATTCAGTACTAATGTATATGATCTTTTATATTTTTTAGTGTTTTATGAGCAGTCCTGCTCTAGCAATTTTGATTCACTGAAATATTTCCAGTGATACAGGAGCAGAGAGAACATATAAAATAATAAGTAACTTATGCTACATAAAATCTGTGTAGAAACCATACCAGACACTTTCAAAACATCTTCTGATTTTTTTTTCCCCTCTTAGATTCACCTTTGCTGCACCTCAAAGGTTTAAACCATTGGGTTTTCATTTTCACTGTTTCCATGTATTTTTTTTTTTTATTTCTATGTGTTATCTTTGTTGACCATTTATTGTTTAGTAACACATTATTTAACCTCCATGTATTTCTGTTCTTTCCACTTTTTTTTTTTTCCTTGTGGTTGATTTGTAGTTTATAGTGTTGTGGTCTAGTGTCACAGCATTGTGGTATGACTTTGATTTTTTTTAATTTGTTGAGGCTTCTTTTGTGGCCTAACCTGTGATCTATACCAGAGAGTAGTCAGTGTGCACTTGAAAAGAATGTGTATTTTGCTGTTTTAGGCTGGAATAATCTGAATAGAACTGCTAAACTCATCTGGGCCATCCAATGTGTCATCAATGCTATTGTTTCCTTGTTTGTTTTTTTTTTTTTTCATATATTTGCTCCTTTCTCACTCTCTGTACTCAAAGAAATATATATTGTTCATTTATCATGCAAATGGATGTGGAAAGAAAGCTGGGGTAACAATACTTATATCAGATAAAATAGACTTTAATACCAATACTGTAAAAAGAGGCAAATTATGCTAAATAATTACACCAGGAACAATCCAACAAGAAAATATAACAATTGTAAGTATTTATGTACCCAACATGGGACACCAAATACACAAAGCAGTTAATAACAAACATAAAGGTACTAATCAATAATAATACAATAATAGTAGGCGACTTTCACACCCTATTTACATGAATGGATAAATCATATGGACAGAAACAAGCTCAATTACAATTACACCAAAAATAAAAAAATACTTAAAAAAAAAAATAAAACTCACCAATGAGATCAAAGACCTGTACTCTAAAAACTGTAAAACACCAATGAAAGGAATTGAAGATGATACAACCATATGGCAAGGTATTCTATGCTCATGGGCTGGAAGAACAAATATTGTTAAAATGTTCATACTACCCAAAGCAATCTCTATCAAAATACTAACAGCATGTTTCACAAAACTACACCAAGCAACTCTAAAATTTGTTTTAGATAGGGGTGCCACCAAAATCACAAACCCAAATAACCAAAGCAAGTTGAAAACAAACAAAATTGGAGTTATCACAATTCTGGACTTCAAGTTATATAACAAAGCTATAAATCAAAACAGTATGGTATTGGCAGGAAAGTAGACACAGATCAATGGAACAGAATAAAAAGTCCAGAAATAAACCCATGATAAAATTACTCTTTGACAAAGAAGGCAAAAGTAAGCTGTGAGAGGACAGTCTTTTTCACCAATGGAGTTGGAAAAACTGGAAAGCTAAATGCAAAAAAAAGAAACTGGACCATTTTCTTATATCAAACACAAAAACAAATTCAAAAGGAAACTTTGTGCATTATTGGTGGAAATACAAATTGATACAACCACTGTTGAAGAAAATATGAGGCTTCCTAAAAACTTAAAATAAAGCTACTCTATGATCTATTAATTCCACGACTGAGCATTTACCCAAAGAATATGAAAATAGTAATTTAAAAGATTTGTGCACTCTGATTTTGAAGCATTATTTACAATGGCTAAAATATAGAAGCAGCTCAAGTGTGCATATAGAGAAGGGGACAAAGATCACACTTACCTTGAAGAGCACTGCATAATATACAGAAATAATGAATCACTCCATTGTACACCTGAAACTAATATAAAACTGTAGGTAGTCTATACTGGATTCAAATTTTTTAAAAATGTACTTAGAGTTAATTTAAGGAAGAAAAAAAAATTTCCATCAATATTCTTGAAGTTAAGGAAAGACTACAAAATTTTCCAAATTAAAGGAAACTAAAACATTATGGTAATTAAATTAACATATATATCTAAATTGTATTATTTTCCATTAAAAAAACTTTTAGTCACCGGTGAAACTTAAATAGAATTGGAGAAGCATGTTAATAATCTATGAATGTTAATGCCCTGATACTAATGGCTATATCATGCTTATCTAGTAGAATATTCTTTTTTGTTATTAACACATACTATTATATTGAATAGCAGTTAGATCAACAAATGATCCAGGAATAAATGATCTTCATGGTTATTTGTTGGTTTTCTTCTTTATATTTTATATCAAAATATTAAAAATAGCAAAATATTAAGTACTGCCCTACACCTCCAATTTGGGGCATAGTTAATTCACTAGTTAATGAAATCCCACTATTGACTGGGGAAGCAAGTGAATGGTTTCCATTTGGGCTCAATCCTCTTAATGTGTAGAAATGGTCATACTGTCCCAGGGTACTGGAATATCTGAAATTCTTGTTGGCATTAAGTATAGGGTTTAAATTACTTCTAGTTCTCTTTTGGGAGAATATGTTTTGTAGTTAAAGAAATTCACTTTTGTGCTTAAGGCATTTCACAGTAGCTTTTATTTCCTTCCTTTTTTGTTTGTTTTGGTTGTTGTGTTATTTTTCACATAACTGATATTCCTGATATGAGTCTCGAGGGGGCATTTCTTTTTCTTTCTTCTTCTTCTTCTTCTTTTTAAATTAATCCCCTGTGTATCCTATGAGCAAAGTAATAAAACTGTTCCTTTTGTTAGTGCATAATTTGAAGCAAGAATTCTTTGTTACAAAATTTGGGTTCCTTTTGTATGAAGGATTTCCCCAAATCACTTTTCATTTAGAGCATTATATTTTCACTTAGTATTTTTATAGAGACATTTACATTAATCTTAATATATAAGAAAAAAGACAGAAAATCAATCTCATCCAGCCTGAAAGAGGATTCTAATTATTTGTAATATCTGGGTTGTGTCATTTTAATGACCATCAGTGAGAGTGAAAGTTATTAGCAGATTAATATAATTTCCAGAATGCATATATGTTTTTAGAACCTTTCTGCAGAAATGCTTTGGAATTAACTTTCCTCTTAAGCTATTGAATTTTTTGTAATATTATTAGAGATGGAATATTCATCATTTACTTTTGACCCCTGTTTCTACCATATTCCCATAAGGGAAAAATTATATCAATGTATTCTAGATATGGTAAGTCACTTATAATTTGTAGTAAATATATAGATCATAAATGAAAGCATTGCCACAAGTGAAAGCCAGGTAATATCCATTGACTTTTGAACTGTCATTTACTCTTCCATTTTTATGTAGATGTAACAGTCAAAACCTCATGATTAAATGCAACTGCTGAGAAGACTGATGTATTTGACATGAATGAAAAATAATAATTAAGTGAAATGAGATAAAGGAACAATGGGGAACTACTGCATCAGGACAAAATAATGGTATATATCTGAATATTTCAATCATAGAAATAGAATGTAACTGTCATTACTTCCATATTTCACAAATTTTAAGTGTTTTAATGAGCTAAGAATTTTTGAAGAGCAAATTACATATAGATATTGGTATTAATTTTCTGGATGTAATGAGAAGTTTTTCAATGATTTTTAAGCTATACATAGAAAATATACTTAAGGTCAAGCTTTTGTTCTATAGACATAAAAGAGAATTTACCTCATTTGGAAATAATCAGCTAAAATTTAAATGATCTTTCAAGTTCAAATACGGAAAAAGAAAAAGTTTAGTAGTGTTCTTATCATAACTCTCACAGCAGCAATCAGTTAGATTGACCTAGGTTAATACAGTTTTAAGTATCATCTATCCTGTTAAATTAGATCAATTTTTTAAACTTCTTTACATTTCTGACTACATTTTCTTTTTTTTTTTTTCCTGCCAGTAGCTTTTGTAAAAATCTTCTTTTTTCCAATTCTGAAGTTGTCTTCCTATCTGTATTTAATAGTACTCAGGTCTGGAATGAGGAATCAGTCAAGAGAGATCGAATTCATTCTCCTAGGATTGACTGATGACCCACAATTGCAAATTGTGATTTTTATATTTTTCTTCATAAACTATGTGTTGAGTGTGCTGGGGAACTTAACCATCATCCTTCTTACCTTGCTAGATCCCCGCCTCAAGACTCCCATGTATTTTTTCCTCCGAAATTTCTCCTTCTTGGAAGCTTCATTGACAACAGTCTGTATTCCCAGATACCTGATAAGCATCATGACTGAAAACAAAATAATTTCCTACAATAGTTGTGCATCTCAGTTATTCTTTTTCCTCTTGTTAGAAATTACAGAATTTTACCTACTGGCTGCCATGTCTTTTGATCGGTATGTAGCAATCTGCAAACCTCTACATTACCCCATCATTATGAACAACAAAGTGTGTTACCAACTACTATTCAGTTCATGGACGGTTGGCTTTCTGCTTTCGTTTCCACCATTGGCCTCAGGACTGACGCTGGATTTTTGTGCTTCCAAAGTAATTGATCATTTCATGTGTGACACTTCCCCTGTGCTTCAGCTTTCCTGCACTGACACTCATTTATTGGAATTACTTTCATTTGTCTTATCTCTTATAAATCTCCTAGTCACGTTGCTGTTACTGGTTCTTTCTTACACATATATTATCAAGACCATTCTAAAAATCCCCTCTGCTCAGAAAAGAACAAAGGCTTTTTCTACTTGTTCTTCTCATATGATTGTAGTCTCCCTTACTTATGGTAGCTGTATCTTTAATTACATAAAGCCAACAGCAAAGGAAAGAGTGACTTTATCCAAAGGTGTAAGTGTCATTTATACCTCGGTTGCCCCTTTATTAAACCCTTTCATTTATACTCTCAGAAACCAGCAAGTGAAACAAGCTTTCAAGGACACACTCCAAAAGATTTTCTCTTTTTTCAAAAAATGAAGAGGAAATTTAATTTTAAAACCTTGAAAAAGAAAGTAAATAAACATTTTGACTCATCTTATAAGTTTACTTATTCTGTCCTTTAATTAGTTCACCTCATAATATTTTTTCACCTTACAACATTTTATCCAAACATTTCAGCACAGTGCATCTTTTCCTTCTACTTCTCTTTATTAGATGCATTCCTTTCTGTGTTATAGTAGAGTATTATCTTGAGTTATCAATACAAATGTGAAATTTCTTTTATTCTACAAAACATGGTACTGACTTCCTCAAAAAATGATTTTAAATAGATATGCATCATTAGAATTTTAAAGAATAATACAGACATCAATATAACAATATACACTACTGGAACTCTAAGAAGTTCTTCAAATGTGACTCACCTGTTTCAACATGGAAAGAAAAAAAGGGAGGCTTCAAGTCATAAAAAGCTCATATGTTCTAAAATGTAGCAGGATGTTATCTGGTAGGTTTAGAGACCTGAAAATGTGAAATGACTAAGAGTCACACACATGATTTGTTAATCACACACACACAAGTCAAATGTTCGCACTCTTAAAATGTCTTTTCAGTTTACCTGGAGTACAATATAGAAACATGGATAGTAGGTGATTCTAATGCAGGTGGCACTTTTGAGAGTTTTCTTTTTTAATATAAAAACCTATGCAAGCAGATTTTTACCTTATAAAGACACTATGTTAAATGTGTTGAGGATGGGTTTTTGGAATTGGCATCTAGGAGGCAAGTTGGAAGGCTTATATTTTAAACTAAATGAGTTATTTGAGTGTTGAAATGTAATAATGTCAATGAATCTGAAACTCCAGTAAATGGTTCCAGAGATATTTGAAAAAAAAAAAAAAGAAAGAAAAGAAAAGAAAGGAATGGTTGGACATTTGGTCATATGGGATCACTGAAAAAATATTTAAAAAATGATTTGGGTTTCCTTTCACCTTCCCTTCTGCCCACTCCTGCACGTACTCACTCATACTTAAAATGCTTTTAAAGAAGTGAGTATTACCGGTATCCTGTCAGATAAAATAATAAAAATAAAAATGGATGTGCAAAGAAATCCATGAATTATAATGCGTTCTCTATTGGATATAATGTGCCATCAGAGAAATATGAGTGAAAAAGAGTACTTAATACTGTAATCCTATCCATGTGGCCCTGAGAAGAAAACAATTTAAACTCAGGTTTGTGTTCTGATTTGTTTTACTATTTTAAGCCAACACTCTTTTTTGTTTTTAAAGATTTTATTTATTTGAGAGAGAGAGAGTGAGAGATCTGCAGAAGGAAAAGGATGAGAAGACTCCTGTGGGGTTAGATCCCGGAGCCAAAGGGAGACACTTAACTGTTGAACCACCCAGACACCCCTTAAGCCAACACTGTTAACCATCTTCCTTTCTAAGGCAATTATAAGGGAATAAGTTTGTGTTATTATATTCAAGGCCCTCAAAGCTTTCCAATAAGCACTTTAAAAATTATTTGACCCTTATTAGATTTGGTTTTTATTTTTCTCAATCTTTGGGTTGTCATTTCAGTTTCTTTTTTTTCTTTTTTTTTTTTTTTTAGTTTCTTGATAGTGTCCTTAGTTCATAAAATGTTTAGTTTTGATGAAGTAAATTTTTTTTTGTTTTTTATTTCCTTGCTTGTGCTTCTGGTGTCATATATAAAACATCATTGCTTAATCCAAAGATCTCACAATTGTAAATATTCATGCTCCCAGCTTGGAAGCACCTGAATACATTAATAACAAACATAAAGAACCTCATTGATGATAATACAAAAATAATAGAGGACTTTAATACCACACTTAAAATAAGAGATGAATTGTGTAAGCAGCAAACTAACATGGAAACAATGGCTTTGAATGACACACTGGACGAAATGGACTTAATAGATATATTAAGAACGTTTCATCTTAAAGCAGCGGAGTACACTTTCTTCTCGAATGCACATAGAACATTCTCCAGAATACATCACATACTGGCTGACAAATCAGCCCTCAACAAGAACAAAAAGAATGAGATATTACCATAAATATTTTCAGATTACAGCACTATGAAACTGGAAATCAACCACAAGAAAAAATTCAAGAAGAACTCAATTACATGGAAATTAAAGAACACCCTACCAAAAAATAAATGGGTTAACCAGGAAATTAAAGATGAATTAACAAAATACACAAGGGACACCTGAATGGTTCAGTCAGTTGAGCATTCAACTCTTGATTTTGGCTCAGATCATAATCTCAGGATCCTGGAATCAAAACCCAAATCAGATTCCACAGTCAGCAGGGAATCGTTTGAGGATTCCCTCCCTCTCACTCTGCCTGACCCCCCTTGAAATAAACAAATGAATCTTAAAAAAAAGTATGGAAGGAAATGAAATTAAAGGTATGAAAGCCCAAAACCTTTAGGATGTATTAAAATCAGTTCTTAGAGGGAAGTGTATTACAGTATAGACTTACCTTGAGAAGCAAGAAAAGTCTCAAATATATGAAGGAACCTTACATCTAAAGGAGCTAAAAAAAGCAACAGCAAATAGTGCCTAACAGTAGCAGAATGGACATAAAGATTAGAGCAGAAATAAATGGTATAAAAACAAATAAATGAAACTAAGAGCTGGTTCTTGGAAAGAATTGATAAACTGCTAGCCAGACTTACCAAAAAGAAAAGAGAAAGGATCCAAATAGATAAAATCATGAATAATAAAGGAGAGATCACAACCAACACCACAGAAAAAACAATTAGAACACCATGAAAAATTATGTGCCAACAAACTGGGTATCCTGGAAGAAATGGACAAAGTCATGAAAGTGGCTGAGTTGTGTTTTCCTTTAAAACTGTCAGTTTCATGTTAGTGACCTATAATAATGAATATAAAACAAGTGGTTTTGGAACACAAATCGCTTTGCTTACCATTGTAAAAAATAAAAATATTTTATTAAAAACACTATTCCAAAAGATATATGCACCCACCCCTACATTTTTTACGCCATTATTTGTAACATCCAAGGTATGGAAGCAATCCAAGTGTATGTTGAT
Organism: Mustela putorius furo; assembly: GCF_011764305.1. NCBI lineage: Eukaryota > Metazoa > Chordata > Mammalia > Carnivora > Mustelidae > Mustela > Mustela putorius. Next base: position 77,166 of record NW_025422367.1, on the reverse strand, counting down.
GGATTAATAAAGAAGAGATGTGTGTGTGTGTGTGTGTGTGTGGGTGGGTGTGTGTGTTATACGCACACACACAATGGAATACTACTTGGCTATAGAAAGGGCGAGATCTTGCCATTTACAACTTTGATGAACATAGAGGACACTATGCCAAGTGAAATATACCAGATAGAGAAAGGCAAATACCATATGCTTTCATTTATAGTAGAATCAAAAAAGCAAAATGAACAAGTAAACCAGCAAACAAAGCAGAAACAGACCCATCAATACAGAGAACTAATTGATGGTTGCCAGATGGGAGCTTTTGGGGCAATGGGCAAAATGGGTGAAGAGGATTGGGAAGTACAGACTTCTACTTATGGAATAAAAAGTCAGGGGAATAAAGGGTACAGCAGAGGGAATGTAGTCAATGCTATTGTAATCCTGCTGTGTAGTGACAGATGGAGTTTACTCTCATGGTGAACACAGCACAATGTATGTATAGACTTACTGAGTTGCAATGTTGTACACCTGTAGCATTGTGTGTCAGCAATATTCAACAAAAACAAACAAACAAACAAACAAAGTGTTATGGATGAATGAGTAGAAATGAATTGAATTGCCAAAGGGAAAAGACCATATGTGACTATGAACACCCTAAAGGAGAAGAAAAAGTTTGATTATTAAAACAAATAAGGAAAGAAAACCACAGGTATTCTGGAATGGAAAGGGTGAGGGTGGATGGGGTGAAGTAAAATTGCAGAAAAGGGTCAAATACTACTGTGCTTTGGCTAAAATTAGACTCTTATATTGAGGATACTAAGAAACCTTTTTTCTTTTTCCTGAAAAATAAGAAGTATTAATTTCTCAGACCCATGTTCTCTGAGCTAAAAACATTACTTGCAGGGGATACCATGGCTTTGATGCTCTAAGTGACTTAGTGTCCAAACTCTCATGTTGTCTCTAGCCTAATGATATTAGAGAAGTTGATTATTTATTTAAAATAAACAAAAACAAATTCATATCTTATATAAGAAAAAATTCTGGGTGGATTAAAGAAGCAAATGGGAAGAACAAAACCATATAAATAGTAAACATGAATGAATATTTACATGATTTTGAAGTTGGTGTAAAAAAAGTGCTTTAAAAAGAATAGGTCACCATGAACTCATGATACAATTTTTTGAGTGGAAGCACCTCATAAATAAGGTAAGGACAGGTTCTAAAAACTTGATTCAACAAAAGAAATTCACCATGAGTTTATATTCAAATGCATAAATATCTCCAACTAGTAAATGAGAAGACATAACCCCCCAAAGTGAACAAGAGTTATGAATAAGCCATTCATGGATGCAAAATACAATTATTAAAATGTTGAATCTCTCTAAGTATTACACAAACAGAAATAAGTGTGTCAGAGAAAGAAAAATACCATATAATTTTACTCATGTGTGAAATTTAAGGGAAAAAATGAGCAAAGGGGAAAAAAAAAGAGGGAGAAAGAAACAAAGCAAGGAACAGACTCTTATAATACGGAACAAACATGGCTACCAGATGAGAGGTGGATGGGTAGGGGGACGAGGTGAATAGGTGATGTGGATTAAGGAGTGCACTTGTGATGAGCTCTGGGTTTTGTACAGAAGTTTTAAATCACTATAGTGTACACCTAAAACTAACACTACACTGTGTGTTAACTAACTGGAATTGAACTAAAAAACTATTTTGGAAAGACAAAAGTGTTGTAAACTTAAGTATAGAAGTACATGAGAATATTGCTGTGCTTAACTCATTGAAACTCCACTGTTCATAATCTTTCTTTCAAGCAACATCTTCTTTTATTAAGCTATAAGTGTATGTAAACGTAAGTGTAGAAGCATATGGAGATTGCCTTGTGCTTAAGTCATTGAAATGAACACTGTTTGATCCACCAGTCAAGTAAAATCTTCTTTTGTTACAATATATGTGTTTCTAAACATATGTATTGGAGCATATGGAATAGCCCTGTGCTTAACTCATTAAAACTACATTAGGTTAAAAAAAAAAAAAAAAAAAAAAAAACCTCTCTAACAATTGGAGAATATGAAATATAAAGGAGTCCATAACATTCATCTACTAAGAACTTCCTGTATCCTAACTAGTCTTTAAGTGCTTTCATTCATTATCTCCTTTAATCTTTACCATATCCTAGGAGGGAGGACGGTTGGTCTTCTCATTTTATGAGAAGAGTAATTGATGCTAAGACAGGTTGGATAAGTTTTGCAAGTTTACAAAGTTACTGGATCTCTTTAACCTCAAAATCTAGGCAATGTGATCTGTTCTTTGTGGAGAGCCATTCACCAGATGCAAGGAGTCATGTAGATGACAGTGCCTGTAGATTGAGGAAATGAGAATGATTGGTTTAGGAGGATGTGGGTGCGCTCCTGGCTGACGCATGAGCAGCACCAGGAGCCAAGAGAGAAACGCATGATCACCGCTAGAGAACAATAGAGTCCTGTATGGTTACATAAGAGTGCCACGAGGACGCTGCGTGCGCGGCATTGTGATTGGGCGAGAGGGGGGGGTGTGAACGCGCGTGCATAAATATCGCTGTGTGCTTGGTTTGCGGCGGCCGCCATTATTAAAAAAGAAGCTTGCCACTCACCTCGTCTGCGGGACGTTCTTGCGGGCCGAGAGCGACAGTTCTTTATAATAGTTTCTTTATTATTAGGTGAGCTATGACATCATTTTTGCTTTTCCATTTTAAAAATGTGCAAATGATCTTTAATATCCATGATGGTTAGCATGCAAGGAAATGTCTTTATTCTTGTCTGTGGAAGAGAAATTCTAAAATATCTATCAAAATTTAGTACTCACTGGGATACCTGCGTGGCTTAGTGATTAAGCATCTGACTTTTGCTCAGGTCATGATTACATCATGGTGGGATTCAGGCTCCTTGCTCAGGGGGAACCTGCTTCTCCATCTGTGAGCTGCTCCCCCTGTTTGTACTCTCACTCTCTCATTCTTTCTCTGAAAATAAATAAATAATATAATTTTAAAAAATTCAGTCCTCACATAAATGCTGTACACATACTTATATACTTGCAAATGAATGCATACAAATGACTTTAGCACTGCAGCTAATAATGTGCATTGGTACCAACCTGATTTCCTCAAATATAACCAACAATGAAACCACTTAATTATACAGAAATCTCCTCTGTTATTCTATGCAATTATAAATGGATGATAATTTGACCATGAATGATATCTACTGCACTTTGTTAACTAAAAAAAGGAAACTTACAGAATATTTTCTATAGTAAATATGTATTGCCATATTATATAAGGAAAAAGACAAGTCTGAGTGTATGAAAGTGACTGTGTGAGGGAATATATATATATAAACATCTGACAGAAAGAAAACTCTGGTAGAATATACTATAAATATTTAATCCCAGTTATACTGAAAATGTGAGTGAGGATGGTCAAAAATCAAAGGGCCATTCTATATTTCCCAAATACTACTGATTTGATACTTCAGTCTTTGACATTATTTTCTCATTACATTAGGCATATATTATCCTTAAATTTAAAATGAAATGCTAAAGTTTCAAGTACTCTTGAGGCTTTTCAAGATGTTAAAATGTTCTTTTGAATGGAGAAGATGATGAGATAGGAAGACCCTGAACACACCTCCTCCATAGATCACACCAAATTACACCTATTAGTAGTACAATTCCTCCTGAAGAAGAGCTAGGGTTGACTGAACAGCTTCTGAACAACCAAAGACAAAGAAAAAGGCAAGAGCACAGAATAAACAGGGAGACACAGTAAAAAAGGGAGCTCCCCCCACTCCTTTACTGGAAAAATAAGTGAGGAGGGATAGTACTGAGGGACTGGGAATAGATTCCTCTTTCCTTGGGCACAGAAAAAAAAGCCACAGTTTTAAAAAACTGAAGAGTTGCAGGCACACTCTCTCCCCATCTATCCAAGAAGCAAAGACTAGAGTAGGATCTGGGTCCAGTGGCTTGAGACCTCAATGAGCAGTCCTTATGAAAATACCAAAGCATTGTTCACAAAAACAAATAATCCTAATATGTGTAGGGACCTACAGAAGACCCAAATAGCCAAAGAAATCCTGAGAAAAAAACAAAGCTGGAAGCATCCCAATCTGAGATTTCAAGATACACTACAAAGGTATAGTAATCAAAACAGTATGGTATTGGCACAAAACTAGAAACATAGATCAATACAAGAGAATAGAGACCTCAGAAGTAGAAGCTATGATTCTAAGGTCAATTAATCTATGACAATGGTGACAAGAAAATACAATGGGGAAAAAACAATATTTTCAAACAGCAGTGCTAGGAACCTGGACAGTTATATGTAAAACAATGAAGTTGGACCACTAACACCTCACATTCAATCTAAAAAAACATGATAAAATCAAAACAAAAAGGCAAACTCAAAATGGATTAAAAACCTAAATGTGTGACCTGGAACCATGAATACTCCTAGAAGAAATCACAGACAGTAATTTGTCTGACATCAACTATAGCAACATTTACTAGATATGTACCCTAAGGCAAGACAAACAAAAGCAAAAATAAATTATTGGGACTACATGAAAATAAAAAGTTGTTGCACAACAAAACAAAAATAATATGTACTGAAAGGGGGAAGATATTTGCAAATGATATACCTGATAAGGGGTTAATATCCCAAATACATGAAGAACTTACACAACTGAACACCAAAAAACCCAATCTCATTGAATGGGCAGAGGATCTGATAGACATCACTCCAAAGAAGACATATAGATGGCCAACAGACATATGAAAAAATGCTCATCATCACTCATTATCAGGGAAATAAAAATCAAAACCACGCTGGGATATCACCTTATACCAGTTAGAATGACTAAAATCAAAATGTCAAAAAGCAACACACGTTGACAAGCATGTGGAGAAAAAGGACCCAAATGTACTTGGTGAGAATCTAAATTGGTATAGCCATTGTGTAAAACATTATGGAATTTCCTCAAAAAATTAAGAATAGGAATGCATTATGATCTAATGATTCCATACTGGGTATTTAGACACACCCCCTGGGAAAAAGAAAAAAAACAAACAAACAGTAAGTTGAAAAGATATTTGCACCACTATGTTTACTGCAGCATTATTTATAATAGAAGCCAACATTATTATAATAGAAATCAATATTACTAGAAAGATAGAAAGAGAAGAGGTGAGATATAGATGGATACATGAATTGTAGGCAGCAATAAAAAAGGATGAGAGGTTTTTTTTTGTTTGTTTTGTTTTGTTTTGTTTTGCCACATGTGACAACATGGGAATACAAAGAGGGTATTATTCTATGTGAAATAACTCTGAGAAGGACAAATACTATATGATTCTCCTTATAAGTGATTTCTTTAAAAAAAGATAATAAATAAACAGAAAGCAGAATCAGATGTGTAAATATGGAGAACAAACTGATGGTTACCAGAGGAGAGGTGGGTGAGGGGTTGGGTAAAATGGGTGAAGGGAGAGGAAGATATAGGCTTTCGGTTATGGAATGAATAAGTCATAGGAGTAAAACACACAACAGAAGGAATACTATCTATGATACTATAATACCAGTGTAACGGGATAGATGTAGTTACACTTGTGGTGAACATAGCATAATGTATAAACTTGTCAAATCATTAAGTGGTACACCTTAAGCTAACATAACATTGTGTGACAACTATACTCCCTTTTTTTTTTTTTTTTAAATAGTAACTTAAAAAAGAAAGCATAGGAAAATAAAAAAAGAAAAAGAAAGCAAAGTTTGTTGAGCACAGAGCAGGTATTTTTCAAGGGAATAATGATATTCAGATTGGTCACATGGAGTGTGGATATACTAAGTAGGTTGGGGCTGAGAGTTGACAAGATAAAGGATTTTTGATGAGACTTTTAGTTCTGGCAGAGGATTTAATCTTGAATGGTTTTTTGAAAGAAAGTGGACAACAGGTCTAATGTGGTTTTCATTTGAAGCTCCATGATGGCTAGTGATGATTAACAATTTTCCATGCATCTGTTAGCCATTTGACACCACTTAGAATGGCCAAAATTAACAAGATAGGAAACAACATATGTTGGAGAGGATGTGGAGAAAGTGCAGCCACTTGGAAAACAGCATGGAGATTCCTTAAGAAATTAAAAATAGAGCTTTCCTATGACCCTGCAATTGAGCTACTGGGTATTTACCCAAAGATACTGATGTAGTGAAAAGAAGGGCCATCTGTACCCCAATGTTCATAACAGCAATGGCCATAGTCTCCTGTGGAAAGAACCAAGATGCCCTTCAACAGATGAATGGATAAAGAAGATGTGGCCCATATATACTATGGAGTATCATGCCTCCATCAGAAAGGATGAATACCCAACTTTTGTATCAACATGGAAAGGACTGGAAGAGATTTTGCCGAGTGAAATAAGTCAAGCAGAGAGAGTCAATTATCATATGGTTTCACCTCTTTGTGGAGTATAAGGAATAACATGGAGGACATGGAGAGATAGAAAGAAGGGAGTTGGGGTAAATTGGAGGGGAAGGAGAACCATGAGAGACCATGGACTCTGAGGAACTGAGGGTTTTGTAGGGGAGGGGGTGGGAGGTTGGGTGACCCTGGTGGTGGGTATTGTGGAAGGCACATATTGTATGGAGCACTGGGTGTGGTGCATAAACAATGAGTTCTGGAACACTGAAAAGAAATTTTAAAAATAAATAAATTTTTTTTAAAAAGAAAGAAAAGAAAAATTACCACAAAAAAAAAAAAAAAGAAAGAAAGAAAGAAAGAAAGAAAGAAAGAAAGAAAGAAAGAAAGAACAACAGCCTAACACTGAAGTTTGAAAATGTTTTTTTGTTTTTTGTTTTTTGGGGCAATAAATTTGGTAACTGTTTGGGACATTTTCATTTCAAAGATCTGTTTTCACTTTAAAGATAATACTAAAAATACACAACAAAAATGAATTGTTTATTTGTTCACTCTATTTTATAATGATGGAGATGTATAAATTTAAAAAGCCTGGGCACTACCTTTGGTCGAGGGTCCACTACTGTGCAGCTCAGCCCTGTATTTAACCAGTCCCAAAGGAACTGAGAATAACCTGTCTCCTGAGTGTAGACTGAACTCCATGGTCATATCAGGAAAAATAAGTACAGACAAAGGGAAACCATGTTGATTGGGTTGCTGGTAAATACACTTCTGCTTTTACTTCACTATATTTTAGCTGTCTGGAAAGATACCTGTTATGGCACCACTATGCTTCTTGAGTTTATCTCTCTTTGCACTTTTTCCTTTCTTACTCTGGTCTCTTCTCTCAGGGATTTATACCATGACAAGAGAAGGTAAAATTATTTTGTCTTTGAATAGTATTCAATCTTTGTCTTATTCAGGGAGCTGTGAAGTGTTTTACCTTCCAGTCATAGGGTTTTAACCCTGGGAAATCTCTTAGAATTCACAGGTTTACAAAAGTACTTCTTGGAGTTTAGTTCAGAACAATGTTTATGGTAATATGGAAAGATAAGAGTGATGAAAAGAAATTCCTTTGCTTAGAGCAGAGGCTATAGAAAGCTCCTGTGCAATCAAGCCTGCATTTTCTCAGTGTGAGAGGCTTTTACATGACAGAGGCAAGGGTAAACTCATGACAAAAGCCTCCTGAAATAGATTATGAGTGAACTGCCTTTCACATTTTAAGTAAATTAAGAAAATTTGGGGTTTTATATATATATATATAACTTGAATCATTAAAATAGCAAAAAGAAAGTATGCTTCATATTGTCAATGAATGTGTTTATCTCTCCTCTGTTCCAAAGGTTATTTTGCTGAAATAAATTACAGAGGTCTCCAAGTTATCACATCAGTATATTTAGGATCACTAATTTTATAATTTAACATTTCAGTCATTGTTTAGATACACTGATAATCTGCCTTTTGATCTGCCATTTTACTGGTGTCTAATAACAAATATGTGTCTATTCCTAACTGAAAAGAATGCTAATCAGAAAAATACAGAAGAAAAAAAAATAGTCACAATGCAAGTTTGACACTTAGCCCCTACTTACTTGCCAAGTTCGTCCCACAGGAAGAAAAAAATACCGCAAATATTATTAAGAACTTAGAGCATAGACAAAATGCTGTTCCTAAGAATGAAGAAAGAACATGACAGATAAATGTCATATAGATTACATTTTAACAATTTGTGGTTTTTACACAGTTAATTTTAGAGAGATTTTTTTATTGATTCTATGTTTTAGTATCTTAGAAAGAAGATATTGAAATATTTTGTCATCAAAAACTCCCTTATTATAGGGCATCTAGATGGCTCAGGTGGTTAATCATCTGTTTTCAGCTCTGGTCATGATCCCAGGGTCCTGAGATCTAGCCTTGGGTGGGGCTTTCAGCTCCTCAAGGAGTCAGCTTCTCCCTCTCCCTACTTCCCCTGTTCTCTCTCTCTATGTCTGTCTCTTTGTCTCAAGTAAAAAAGTAAAATCTTTTTTTTTAAGATTTTATTTATTTGAGATAGAGAGAAAGCCAGAGATCACAGAGCAAGAGGGAGAAGCAGGCTCCCCGCCCATCCAACGTGGGGCTTGATCCCAGGACCCTGAGATCATGACCTGAGCGGAAGGCAGAAGCTTCACCCACTGAGCCACCCAGGCACCCCTAAAAGTAAAATCTTAAAAAAAAATCTCCTTCATGAATTTCTTGTCTTCAGGGAAATTTGAGAGTAAAAAGGCAAGATAAACATAGTAGAAAAAAGAAAGAAAAAACAAAAAAAAAGGCAATTGTTATTTTAAATAAGAAATATAAAAATGATATAAATGGACCAGCATGCTGTACAAATTATATATTGATATAGATCTATCTATGTGAATATTCGTATCTCTGGCTTCTGTTTTCTTTCCCACAAAACAAGAACTTTGTATTTATTTACAACCAAGGCAATTCTAGTCTTATATTTCGAAGACAGGAAACACGTTTATTTCTTCTGGTCACATTTAAAAGAATATATATTAAGAATAGCAATAATCATAGCTCTTACTAAGCTCAGGAATAGTGACTGGGTCATCAGCTTCCACCAAAATCTAGGAGGAAAATGAAGTCTGTAAATAGCATCAAACTTAAAACTCAGAATTAGGCATTTCAGCCCTAAGAGCACACAATCCTGGAAACTGGAGAGCAGTGTCTGAATGTCTAAATTATAGACATGATAACAATTGTTGCGGAAAAATATTTCCTTTGCTTCTGGAGACATATCTAGAAAAATGTTGCTTTGGTCAGTTTCAGAGAGATTACTGCCTGTGCTCTCTTCTAGGATTTTTATGCTTTCAGGTCTCACATATATATTTTAATCTATTTTGAGTTTAATTTTGTGTGTGGTATAATTTCATTCTTCTGCAAATAGCTGACCAGTTTTCCCAACATCAGTTTTTGAAGAGACAAAAATATATACAGTTATAACTACCCCAGTAAAACCAAAATAGTAGAATTAAAATGAATATTTACTTATAGATTTTTGAACCATAGATCATAATCTAGGATTTCAATCTAGGATTTTCAGAAACTTTCTATGTCATGAGCAGAGTGTTATAATTGTTGGGTTGGGGGCTCCCAGAATGGAGGAGGAACAATGGAAATGACCATTGGGGCTGCTATCTTCCAGCCACCCTCCCCCTTCCTTAACCCTTGACTCTCCTGCCAAAAGGATGTATGCCCAGGTCATGTCTCCATAGGTAACCTGATACCTATGCAGGAAACAGGAGCATCAGGATGCCCCCACCCATACCCTATGATCACCAAATACCTTTCCATGTATGGATGTGAACCCATGCCCTGCCTTGGCGTGATAAAAGACCCCACCCACTCCCTCCGGGCATGAACTTCCCTGGCTCCCCTTTCCAGAGTCCAGGAACCTTGCCTGAGAGTGCCAACCTCCTCCCAGAGCGACTTTCTTGGCTCCCCTTCTCCTGACCACCAAAACTTCATAGGAGAGTGCCCTTAATAAATTTTGCCTTGCGCCTACCTCCTCTGGTGTTGTGTTTACCTCGCCTGTAAAACTTTATGATAATATTTAGTATAATAAAAAACATCTTCATACATCTATATCATATTTCATTTTAAATAAAAATATATGTATATTCAGCCATTTTAAATTTCTCTTTATCTTAACTATGGGTCTTGATTTGAATATGCTTGAAAATGATTATCTAAATACTCTGTATAGAGTTCATTAGTGGACTAGATCTTAAAAGATATTTGAATCATGAATGATTTCAGGAATAACAGATAAACCATTGATTACATTTTTCCATGATCCTTTATATGTGTAGTTTTTATATTTTGAGAAAATAAATCTAATGATCCAGGAACATTATCTAATTTTAGAAATTTTTTAAAAAGCACAGAAAAGAATACAAGATACATATATTTAGACAATTTAATAAGATTTAAACCTAAGGCTCTCAAAGTATTTTTTGTTGTTGTTGTTTTTGTTTTTATTTTTGTTTTTTCAACCCTGCTATGGGTCAACCCAAATGACTTTGCTTTAAGCATACTTCCAAGTTAAGCTATTATTTTATCATGAAGCAATCCAAAGATGCTTTAGTGTCACCATCCCTCAGAACAAAGTACTGCTTAAAATATAAACTGTGAGAAATTATACTAGTTACCAAGCATGCTTAGATACATCCTTAAGAAAAACATGTACTGGCAACAGGCCTCTGGGAGAGAGGTCTATATCCATCCTTGAAGCCCAGCAGCTGGGATGCATGGCTCACTCAGGACAGATCAAGGCCTGCTTCATGGAAGCCTAGCAGCTGGGAATGCCTGGCCCCTCAGGGCAGAATGCCACCTGCTTCATTTTTCTGTTATGTCCCCTGCGCCAGAGAGCATCAGCAGTTAGACAATCCTTTCATTTGGGCTTGCTCACTATAGGTCATGTACTATGTAACCAGACATATTTTGCCTTTCTTCTAATGTATTTACAAGACTGATGATCAATGTGTAATCTACTCTGGCTTTGTTGGTTATTACCCACATTATAATAAATATGAGACTGAGGAGTTGTTTGGGGTGACAGTCTTTTCTACTGTAATCCCCTGCTCTCATTCTCTTGCAGCTGACTTGTTTGTGCCCCATTCTTCTCCTTTGTGCCATCAGGAAGAAGCACTTTAGTTATATAACTACTAGTAGTTATTTACCATAGAAGATTTTTTTTTTGTTCAAGTTATTTTATTTTTTTTACCATAGAAAATATTAATATTATTATTCATTATAGTTATTTACCATAGAAGATATTAATATTATTCATTCAGTAGAAGAGCTAGGACAATGAAGCTAAAATCAGTTTGAGAGATGTATAGCTAAAAAGATTAGTGAAAATGTAAACTCAGGAATGATTAGTATTCATTACTCCAATGAGTAATCTTAGTATCTTCTAAACCTATGTTTTAAGCCTAATCTGGACAATCCTGGGATGTGGTTTACATTTTGAGCACTCTGAATACAAAGTAAGAGTACTAACAGTACTATTTTACCCCTGCTTGTAGACATCCTTACCTAAAGTTCCTGTAATCTTCTGTTTTTTTTAATACCTTTTTTGGCTTAAAATTACTAAGGTTGTGCCAAACTTACTAGTTGGTTTGCCCATGAGTTTAGTAGGTTTAAATTAATTTTTCCAAAATAAATTATAATAGTATGGACTTCTTTTTCTTATTATAGTCTTAGTCTTACTTGTGTTCATTTATCAATTTAGTCTTCCAGAATATAAGTAAAATTCCCATGACTGGAAAGTTTTTATTTGTTATTCAAAAGAATCCATGGAAACTCCCATGCTTTATCTCAAGAAACATCTCAAATTTTGGTCAATTAAAAAATGGTATAAAATCCTTTCTCCAATAAAAATGTTTATCATTGCTATACTATGAATATGACATCCATATTATTAAGCTCAACATTATTTTAGGTTAAATGATTATGGCATTAACCTGTGATTAGAGTCTCTAAAAGGTACAGATAATTCTCCTATAATAATAAATTCTTTGCAGAAATGTTTTTTTTCTTTTTTTTTCTAAATATCTCAAATGGAATTTTCTAATTACAGACTCTATTTCTCATCTTTAGTGCTCTCTTTTTCCAAGTATGACATAATCAGATTTTCAGGTTGTCTAACAAATCTCTGTTATTTATTTTTAATTAGCTGGCCATGATTTGAAAGTTGTAGTAGCAAATACACTTTTATTTATTAGGCCTTTTAAATTGTTCATGATATTATTGACTAAAAGTTGGACTAGTGTTTCCATTGAGATAACATTCCTAAAAATATGCTATTCCTACTAAATGTTTCCTTGCTTGTTTCTTAATATGAATTTGAAAAAGCATCAATTTTTGCCTACATTTTGCTATTATTACCAGCACTACTTTTTTACTTTTCATTCTCTCCTCAACCCTCTTTCATTGGTTTAAAACACAACTCAATAACCTGTTTCTTTCAAACTCTCAGCTTTCCAAAGACATGAGACTTTTTAAAAAACATTTTATTTATTTATTTATTTATTTATTTATTTACCAGGAGGAGAGAGAGAGAATGCAAGCAGGGGGAAGAGCAGGTAGAGGGAGAAAGAGGTTCTCCACTGAACAAGGAGCCAGATGCAGAACTGGATTTTAGGACCCTGGAATCAGAACCTGAGCCAGAGGTAGACAGACACTTAACCAACTAAGCCACCCAGGCATCCCTGAAACTCTTTTTTTTTTTTTTTTAATGTTTCGGAAAAGTAGGACTTATGAAATGGGAGTTAAATAATTCAAATGTAATTTTATGTATACTTTAAACCACTGATTGATGTATTCAAGGGATTAATGTGTCAACAGGAAAATACTTCTAATTGAATTGTTTTGAATACAGTGTAGAAAGGCAAAATAATATAAATAAGAAAGAGTTCACAAAACAATGTACATATGAGTTGTTCTGACATATATTTGATTGGATATTAGAAGGAGAAATTACCTAGAATAAGGGAAAAAATGTTATTATGACAATGTGGTTCAAAAGGGAAGAAATATGCCAGAGTAGGAGGATTCTAAACTCACCTCACTCCATGAATATAGTTAGATAACACTGGCATCATGTAAATAATCCAGAATGACCCCAAGTCTGGCAGAACAAACTCCACAACTAAAGGTAGAGAAGAGACCATATGGAAGAGAGTAGGAAGGGCAAAGACAGGCGGCGGGGAGCTAAACAGACCCTGGGACCCATAGTAGGGGAGAAAGGAGAGAAATAGACTATCACTATCAATTAGCCCTACAGATTAGCAACAGTTTGAAAAATGCCAGGGTTGAGGTGGGTGGCTGTTCAGGAGTAAGGATGGCAGAGGAGTAGGCAGATCTGGGCTTTTCTAATTCCTGGAAGTCAGATCACTTGGAACACTCGTGAAAATTATTTGAGGATTGAAAGAAAGATTTCCATAGTTGGAGGGAAACAGCAGGGCAGGCATGAGGTGAGAGGAAGTGAATTGCTGGAGAGAGAAAACCTGTCCTGCTACAGAGGGGAGGGAACACTTTCCATAGGAAGAGAAAAGAGAGAGAGGGGTATTGAGAGAGTGCATCATTGTGGTTTCACAAGAAGAAACCCCTCAGACCACAGATTGGGAGCTGGGGGAACTGAGTGACACAATTTTTTTGTTTGTTTTGTTTCTTGTTTTTGTTATGTTTTGTTTTGTTTGCAAACAGTGAGCATAGCTCAAATTCTGAGTTTCTGGAAGTGCTAGGCTTTTACCAGAGCAGAGCTGTATCTTCTGCTCCTGGAAAAAAGAACTGCTTTGGCCAAGGAGAGTGCACAAAGTGATGTAGGGATCTCAAGGGTCTCACTGGGAAAGATCATTCCCCTTCCCAGAGTACATTTGGAATACAGAGGAGGGAGTCGTTGGGGATTGGAATTTTGAACCCCATCCACATCAGAGACAAATGCAGGAGAGCTGTATCTTTGGACAAAATGGCCCTTGCTTTAGTGTGAGTGCTTCCTGAACAGAGGGGATTTAAGAGCCCCTGTTCAGGACTAGACAATGGAGTGTCACCATTTTAACCGTGCTACCACACTGTTGTACATCAGAGAGCAGCACAGCAGTCCCCACTGGAGGTGGAAGCTTCTTACATCAAACCGTCCTGCCCTGTGCTTGATTAAGTCCTTTCACTACTGGAGCAGGATTGAACACCAAGCCACGCTACAGAGCCTGAGATGCCTGCACCCCTAACCCTCTGCTGAGAGAGGTGCACAAAGTCTCAGCCCAGCACTCTTAAACCTGTGCCATTGTTTCAGAGCCTGAGAGGCACACGCACCCCAAGCCCTTCCCTGAGAGAGGTGCACAAAAGCCCAGCCTGGTGCTCTTGGACGCGCGACCTGCTCTCAGAGCCTGAGACACGTGCAGGACCCACAGCCTCCCCTGAGAGAGGTGAGCACAAGTCCTGCGCTCTTAGACCCAGAAAGACTACACACTCCCACCTCCGGCCAGTGGGAAAAACTCAGTGGGAAAATCTCAGTGTGCAGTCACTGCTTGGAACCTCTCTGGTGGTCTGGAGCTGCCCAGACAGCCGCTGCTGCCATGGTTTTGGGTACAAGCAGAAGATCCTGCGCCCCTAGGGACCGCAATTAGGAACCTGCTCTGCCAGCAGCCAAGGGGGAATTTATATGGACTCTGCAACACCCACAGGGGACCAGACTGAGGCTTCTCTCTGAGAGGGAGGTCAGGGTGCAGGTTGCTTTCTTCTAAACCTACAAAAACCTTCAAAAGCGGTCAAGGCGAGAGGGAAAAAAAAAAGTGAAAAAACATAAAATCCTCCAGAGACCAAAGCCTGAAAAAGACCGATTTCGTCAGAGCTCACCCGCTTGAAGGGGGTGGGAAGATTAACTCAGCGAACATCATTGAATGAAAACCCAGGTGGCAGGCCCCTCCCCCAGAAAACCAACCAGGAAAGAAAAAAAAAAAAAAGACGACAAGAGAACAACCACCACTATGACATAGGACAACTTTTATTTTTAACTCATTCCCACTACTCTGGATCTTTTTTTTGTAGATAATTTTTTAACCTATTTACCATCACTTGAGATGTCCAATAATACATCAAATTCCATAATAACATTCTAACCTGAACTTTTTGATACATACATACACACAACTTCTTGTTTTTCTTTTGCATTTCTATTTTTTATATTTTTCCAAATTTTAGTTTAGTGTAGTCTAGTTTATTCCTTTTTAATTTTATTTTTTAATATTCATATAGAGTTAAACTTCAAGGTAATCCCCTTTCCCCAATCAATGCTAACCCTATAGGTAAACCAATTTTTAATCCCTCTTTATCTTAGGAAAGTTGAGTCCTTTAACAAAGATATTAAGATACAACCAGGAAGAATAAGAACACCATCCTTGCCCACACTGAGAATTTATACCCACCCTCCCATCATTTTCTTCCACCAGTGTTTCTGTGTTTTTGTGTTTGTCCTGATAGTATGTAAATCTTATACTTGGGGTTCTTTTTGACGAGGTTCTTCCTTTATTTGCATATATATGCATATTATTTATATGCATATTTATATATTATATATATGCATATTTATATATGCATAAATATATATATATATTTTTCCTCTTGTCATATACTTTTATCAGTCTTTTTGTTTGTCTGTTTTTGTTTGTATACTTCATCAATCTTACCTTGGGGCCCATTTGGGCTGAACCTTCTCTTTTATCTTCCCTTTTTTCCTGTCTCTCTCTCTCTCTTTTTTTTCTTTTCTTTTTTCTCTCGTTTGGGTGGGGAACCTCAATTGCTCAGAAGTGTTTCAGGGTGCACGTTGAATGCGCCACAGTCGATACATCCAGCTTCATCCATTCAGTCATCTCTCACCAAAATGACTAGGAGGAGGAATGCCCAAAAGAAGGAAAATACAGAGGATGGGCCTTCTGCAACAGAGCTAACGACTATCAACATCGACAATATGTTGGAAAGAGAATTCAGGCTAACAATTATCCAGGCAATAGCTAGGTTGGAGAAAGCCATGGATGAACAAGCAGAATTGATTAGGGCAGAACTGATAGCGACCAGGTATGAGGTTCACAATGCTCTCAATGAGTTCCAATCTAATCTAAATTCTCTCAAAGCTAGGGTAACTGAGACAGAAGATAGAATTAGTGATCTGGAGGACAAACAGATAGAGAGAAAGGATCAGGAGGAAGCCTGGAACAAACAGCTTAGAAGCCACAAAAACTGAATCAGGGAAATAAATGATGCCATGAAACGTTCAAACGTCAAAATTATTGGAATCCCTGAAGGGGAGGAGAAAGAAAGAAGTCTAGAATATATAGTGGAAAAAGTTCTTCATGAAAATTTTCCCAATCTCACGAATGGAACCAGCATTCATGTACTAGAGGCCGAATGATCCACCCAAGATTATAGATTCAAAAAAAAAAAAAAAATCAAGGCACCTCGTAGTCAAATTGAGGAATCGTAATTATAGATACAATCTCTTGAAAGCTGCTAGGAAAGAGGCTCCTTATTTATAGGGGAAAGCCCATCAGAATAACGTCATACCTGTCCACATAGAACGGGCAAGGCAGAAAGGGCTGGCGAGATATATTCAGGGCACTAAAAAAGAAAAATATGCAGTCAAAAATACTTTATCTAGCAAGACTGACATTCAAAATGGATGGAGAGATAAAGAGTTTCCAAGACCAGCAAGGCTTAAAAGAATATGCAACCACCAAGCCGACACTACAGGAAATATTAAAGGAAATATTAAATCCTAAGAATAGCATTGAAAGAAATATAGAGACAATCTACAGAAAGAAAGACTTCAAAGGTAACACGGTGTCAATATAAACGTATCTATCAATAATCACTCTCAATGTGAATGGCCTAAATGCACCCATAAAATGGCACAGGGTTGCAGATTGGATAAAACAATAGGAACCATCCATATGTGTCTACAAGAGACCCATTTCAAACCTAAAGATACACCCAGACTGAAAATGAAGGGATGGAGAAGCATCTTTCATGCCAATGGGCCTCAAAAGAAGGCCGGGGTAGTGATTCTCATATCAGATAAATTAGATTTTAAACCAAAGCCTATAGTCAGAGATACAGAAGTACACTACAGCATTCTTAAAGGGACTATCCACCAAGATGATGTAACAATTGTAAATATCTATACCCCCAATATGGGAGCAGCCAATTACATAAGAAAACGGTTAATCAAGATAAAGAGTCATTTTGATATGAATACATTAATAGTAGGAGATCTCCTACTTAACACGCCTCTCTCAGAAATAGATAGATCATCTAAGCAGAAAATACAAGATACAATAAAGATACAAAAGCATTGAAGGACACATTGGACCAGATGGACCTCATAGATATATACAGAACATTCCACCCTAAAACATCAGAATACTCATTCTTCTTAAGTGCACATGGAACCTTCTCAAGAATAGACCACATACTGGGTCACAAATCAGGACTCAACTGATACCAAAAGACCAAGATTATTCCCTACATATTCTCAGATCACAGTGCTTTGAAACTGGAGCTCAATCACAAGGAAAAGTTAGGAAGGAACTCAAACACCAGGAAGCTAAAGACCACCTTGCTTAAGAATGCTTGGATCAACCAGGAGATCAAGGAAGAACTGAAACAATTTATGGAAACTAATGAGACTGAAGACACATTGGTCCAAAACCTATGGGATAGAGCAAAGGTGGTCCTAAGGGGGAAATACATAGCCATCCAATCCTCCCTCAAAAAAAATTGAAAAAAATCCAGAATACAGCAACTGTGTCTACACATTAAAGAACTGGAGAATCAACAACAAAAAATCAAACCAACTCCACACATAAGAAGGGAAATAATCAAGATTAGAGCAGAGATCAATGAGGTAAGAAACCAGAGATACAGGAGAGCATATCAGTGAAACTAGAAGCTTTTTTTTTTTTAAAGAATCAATAAGATCAATAAACCATTGGCCACACTAATCCAAAAGAAAAGAGAAAAAGCCCAAATTCAGAAAATTATGAATGAAAAGGGAGAGATCACAACACCGAGGAAGTAGGAGCAATCATCAAAAGTTATTATCAACAGTTATATGTGAATAAGTTAAGCAACCTAGATGAAATGGATGCATTCCTGGAAAATTATAAACTCCCAAAATTGAACCAGGAAGAAATTGAAAACCTGAAGTGATCAATATCTAGTAACGAGATTGAAGCAGTGATCAAAAACCTCTCAAAAAACAAGAGCCCGGGACCTGAAGGATTCCCTGGGGAATTCTACCAAACTTTCAAAGAAGAAATAACACCTATTCTCCTTAAGTTGTTTCAAAAAAATTGAAGCAGAAGGAAAACTTCCAGACTCTTTCTATGAAGCCAGCATTACCTTGATCCCCAAACCAGGCAAAGACCCTACCAAAAAAGAGAATTTCAGACCAATATCACTGATGAATATGGATGTTAAGATTCTCAACAAGATCCTAGCAAACAGGATCCAACAGCACATTAAAAAAATTATACACCATGACCAGGTGGGATTCACCAATGGGCTACAAGGATGGTTCAACATTAGCAAATCAAACAATGTGATAGAACAAATTAATATGAGAAGAGAGAAGAACCACATGGTCCACTCAATCGATGCAGAAAAAAACATTTGACAAAATCCAGCATCCGTTCCTGATTAAAACACTTCAAAGTATAGGGATAGAGGGAACATTCCTGAACTTCATCAAACCTATCTATGAAAGACCCACAGCAAATATCATCCTCAATGGGAAAAAAGCTTGCAGCCTTCCCGTTGAGATCAGCAACACGACAAGGATGCCCACTCTCACCACTCTTGTTCAACATAGTATTAGAAGTCCTAGCAACAGCCATCAGACAACAAAAAGAAAAGGTATCTAAATTGGTAATGAAGAAGTCAAACTCTCTCTCTTTGCAGATGATATGATTCTTTTTTGTGGAAAACCCCCAAAAGACTCCACCCCCAAACTACTAGAACTCATACAGCAATTCAGCAACGTGTAAGGATACAATGTCAATGTATAGAAATCAGTGGCTTTCTTATACACTAATAATGAAAATACAGAAAGGGAAATTAGAGAATATATTCCGCTTACTATAGCACCAAGAACCATAAGATACCTGGGAATAAACCTAACCAAAGAGGTAAAGGAACTGTACTTGAGGAAGTACAGAACACTCATGAAAGAAATTAAAGATGACACTAAAAGATAGAAGACCATTCCATGCTCTTGGATCAGAAGAATAAACATTGTTAAAATGTCTATACTGCCTAAAGCAATCTATAGTTTTAATGCCATTCCAATCAAAATTCCACGGGTATTTTTCAAAGAGCTGGAGCAAATAATCCAAAAATTTGTATGGAATCTGAAGAGACCCCAAATAGCTAAAGAAATGTTGGAAAACAAAAATAAAACTGGGGGCATCATGTTACATGATTTCAAGCTTTACTACAAAGCTGTGATCACCAAGACAGCACTGTACTGGCATAAAAACACATAGACAAGTGGAACAGAGTAGAGAGCCAAGATATGAACCCTCAACTCTATGGTCAATTAATCTACAAAACAGGAAAAAATATACAGTGGAAAAAAGACAGTCTCTTCAATAAATGGTGCTGGGAGAACTGGACAGCTATATGTAGAAGAATGAAACTTGACCATTCCCTTAAAACGTACACAGAGATAAACTCAAAATAGATAAAAGACCTCAATGTGACATAGGAATCCATCAGAATCCTAGAGGAGAACATAGACATTAACCTCTTTGATATCAGCCACAGCAACTTCTTTCAAGCTATGTCTCCAAAACAAAAGAAACAAAAGTGAAGATGCACTTTTGGGACTTCATCAAGGTCAAAAGCTTCTGCACAACAAAGGAAATGGTCAACAAAATGAAGAGGCAACCCATGGAATGGGAGAAGATATTTGCAAATGACAGTACAGACAAAAAGTTGATATCCAGGATCTATAAAGAACTCCTCAAATTCAGCACACACAAGACAGACAATCATATAAAAAAATGGGCAGAAGATATAAACAGAGACTTCTCCAATGAACATACAAATGGCTATCAGACACATGAAAAAAAATGTTCATCATCACTAGCCATCAGGAAGATTCAAATTAAAACCACATTGGGATACCACCTTACACCAGTTAGAATGGCCAAAGTTTGCAAGACAGGAAACAATGTGTGTTGGAGAGGATATGGAGAAAGGGGAACCCTCTTACACTGTTGGTGGGAATGCAAATTGGTGCAGCCACTTTGGAGAACAGTATGGAGATTTCTCAATAAATTGAAAATACAGCTTCCTTATGACCCTACAATTGCACTACTGGGTATTTACCCCAAAGATACAGATGTCGTGCAAAGAAGGGCCATCTGTACCCCAATGTTTATAGCAGCAATGGCCGTGGTCACCAAACTGTGGAAAGAACCAAGATGCCCTTCAACAGACGAATGGATAAGGAAGATGTGGTCCATATACACTATGGAGTATTGTGCCTCCATCAGAAAGGACAAATACCCAACTTTTGTAGCAACATGGACAGGACTGGAAGAGATTATGCTGAGTGAAATAAGTCAAGCAGAGAGAGTCAATTATCATATGGTTTCACTTATTTGTGGAGCATAACAAATAACATGGAGGACAAGGGGAGATGGAGAGGAGAAGGGAGTTGAGGGAAATTGGAAGGGGAAGTGAACCATGAGAGACTATGGACTCTGAACAACAAGCTGAGGGTTTTAAAGGGGCGGGGAGTAGGAGGTTGGGGTACCAGGTGGTAGGTATTATAGAGGGCCCGGATTGCATGGAGCACTGTGTGTAGTGCAAAAACAATGAATACTCTTATGCTGAAAAGAATTAAAAATATTTTTTGTTTGTTTGTTTGCTCATTCATTTATTTTTCTTCATTTCCTTTTCTTTTTTTAATATTTTTTATCTTCTTAAAATCAAACTTTTTTTTTTCTTTTTCTTTCTTTCTTCCTTTTTCCCCCCATTTCCTCTGGAATCAAACTGTATGGTTCTTTTTCTTTTAATTGTCTTTTTTATATTTTTGTTCCCTTCCCTTCTATTTTTGGAGCAGGCTTTTGTTCTCAGACAACCCCCCCTTCCTTTTCTTTCTTTCTTTCTTTTTTTCCTTTTTCTTCTAGACTTTGTTCAATGAACAAATCGAAGTTTGTCTAGATAAATTTCCAAGAAATCCCCACTGCCAGCATAGAGGAACTCTGCAGAGGAGTGAGCTTGGGAAAGAACAGCCAAAATTCAACAGCTGAGTACACAGCATACACCAGAAACACCTCCTGACGTATCAGGCCCTGAACACTCTATGACCTCTTCTTAATTTAGCATTATCCTGAAGTATAGGAAATATAACAACCTTTCATAATATGCAAAAGATAGAATCTTGACCAAGATGACAAGTTGGAGGAATTCTCCCTAAAAGAAAGATCAGGAAGATATCACAGCCAGGGACTTGCTCAAAGCAGATATAAGCAATATATCTGAAGAAGAATCTAAGACTACTAGCTGGACTTGAAAAAAAAAAAAACAGAAGACATCAGAGAAACCCTTGATGCAGAGGTAAAAGACCTAAAAACTAGTCAGGCTGAAAAAAAAATGCTAAAGCAGAGATTCAAACAGACTGAATATAATCACTACAAAAACTGAAGAAGCAGAGGAAAGCCTAGGTGATGTAGAAGATAAAAGTATGGAAAACAATAAAACTGAACAGAAGGGGAAAGAATGCTATTAGACCACAACAGTAGACTTAGGAAGCTCAGTAATTCCATGAAACAAAATAATATATCCATAGCATTGGAGTACCAGAGGAAGTATAGTGGGAAAATGGGGCATAAATTTATTTGAACAAATTATACCTGAGGGCTTCCCTAATATGGAAAAGGAAACAGGCATTCAAGTCCAGGCACCGAGAACTCCCCTCCAAATAAACAAGAACAGATCAAAACAATGACATAGCAGAGTGAAACATGCAAAATACAAAGATAAACAGAGAATTCTGAAATCAGTGTGGGAGGTGGCAGCAGACCTGTCCATAGGAACCTGGAAGACCATAAAGGAAAGGCATGATATATTCCACATGCTCAATTTAAAACCAAACAAACAAACAAACCAACAAACAAAAGCTGCCAAGAGTACTTTATCCAGCAAGACTGTCCTTCAGAATAGGATAAATAAAGAATTTCCAAGAAAAACAAAAAAAATTAAGGAGATCGTGACCACTAAACCCGCCTTTCAAGAAACATTAAAAGGGAATGTTTGTGCAGAAAGAGAGACCAAAAAATTACAAAGCCTAGAAAGGAACAAAGACAATCTAAGAAAGAGCAACTTTATAGGTCATACAATGGCATTCGCTCATATCTTTCAGTAATTACCAATTGAAAATGGATTAATGCTCCAATAAAAAGACATAGGGTATCAGAAGGGATTAAAAAAAAAATTGTTATGTTGCTTACAAGAAAAGTACCTAGGGCATATGTGAAGTGCTATTTACTAATCTGGGAGCATAGTCTGGAGGGATATAGATCCCTGGGAGACTCTCCAGGAGCAAAGGAGGGTGACAGGCACCATTTCTCTCCCCTACCCTGCAGCAGAAACACATTCTACCTGTGGGAACCTGTGCAGTGTCAATGTTCACTATGTAACGTGCTTACACAGTGCCCATACTGACCATCCTTCCATCTTCAGTAGATCTGCTCTTTTCAATCACAGTTGCCTCAGTCCCGGTGCTGCAAGTGCCCTTCCCCAGAGTACCACTACAATAGATCTTTGCACTTTACAGGGCAGTCCTACTGGTGCTGGTGGGCCCAGTTCCATGGAAGACTTGCACAGACCTTGCCAAAACCTTCCCTCACCAACCCGGCCCCAGTGATGGCAACATGTCCCCTCTCACTAGCATGCAAACTTTCCAGGCATTCTGTGCCCTCTTCTTCCAATATGTTCTTGGCCAGAGCCCATTCACTTCAGGCACAAGCCTGGCAGGGTGCAAGCAGCCCCGACAGGAGCCAGCACCACTCCAAAGTGCCCCTGGGATGAGGGGAAGATAACTACACACAAGTCAGACTGCAGCCCCAGCAGTGAGATGGAGGAATTAGTTGGACTGATTGCACCTCCCACCTACCAATGAAAGCTTCTCAGGGGACAACATGGGAAAAGCACCATGCAGTCTGGTGCTACTGCATCTCTGGAAAATACCCAGTCTGACTAAACTCAGTCCAAGGCAGCCCCCAACTGATCCACTAATACCACAGGGACCCAACACTACCCACAAGAGGCAAAGAAAGCCACTAAGATGATCAAAATGACGGGAAAAGTGGCCAATATACAATAGCAAGGCACACAGAGCACACATAAGAGTCATTCTTAAGTACCAGGTTCTGGTGAATAAGGGACACTCCCCCACAGGGTATACAGGATCTCTTCTTCATGAAGCTATTACTTAAAAAAGCAGGAGACATAGGTGATTTTCCTAACACACACACACACACACAAACACACACACAGAGTTAGAAAAAAATGGTAAGTCAGAAGAATATATTCCAGAAGAATACCAGGACAAAACTACAGCAAGAGACCTCAGTGAAATGGAGATAAGTAATATACCTGATATAGAATTTCAATTTCTGATCATAAATATTTTCACTGGACCTGAGAAAAGAATGGAGAACCTCAGTGAGACCCTTAACGAAAAGCTTAAAAGGAAACAATTGGAGATGAAGAACACAATAAGTGAAGTTAAACACATGAGATGGAATAAATAGACAAGATGAAGTGCATCAACAAACTGGCAACTTGAAGGACAGAGTACAGAAAGTAATCAAGCTGAGCAGATGAGAGAAAAAAAATATGCAAAATGACAACAGACTTAGGGAACTCAGTCACTTCATCAATTGTAGTCCCATTTGTAGTATAGGAAACTCAGAAGGAGAAGAGAGAAAGGGGGACAGAAAATTTATTTGATGAAACAATAGCTGAAATCCTGAAAATCCTGAATCCGGGGAAAGAAACAGAAATCCATACCCAGGTGGCACAGAGATGCCCCAACAAAATCAACCTAAGGAGGTCTATAAAGGCACATACTAAATAAAATTTCAAAGAGTAGTGATAAAGGAAGAATGCTAAAAGCAACAAAAGAAGGCTATTACATACAAAAGGACTCTTAAAAGTTTATCAGGTGATCTTTCAGCAGAAAATTTGCAGCCCAGAAATGGCATGATATATTCAAAGTGCTAAGAGAAAGCCTGCAGCCAACAATATTCTCTCCATCAAGGCTAAAATTCAGAACAAAGGAAGAGATAAACAGTTTGCCAGGTTAAAAAAAAAAAAAAAGTTAAAGGAGTTCATGACAACTAAATCAGCCCTACAAGAAAAATGTTGAAGGGGACTCTTTGAGTGTGAAGAAAAGGAAAAGTCAATAAGTAAGAGGAAAATGGTAGAAAGTAAGTACAAAAGCAATAAAAAAATAAGTGTATCTGGGGGCGCCTGAGTGGCTCAGTGAGTTGAGCCGCTGCCTTCGGCTCAGGTCATGATCCCAGGACCCTGGGATCGAGCCCCGCATCGGGCTCTCTGCTCAGCAGGGAGCCTGCTTCCTCCCCTCTCTCTGCCTGCCTCTCTGCCTGCTTGTCATCTCTCTCTGTCAAATAAATAAATAAAAAATCTTTAAAAAAAATAAGTGTATCTGTAAACTTCAGTCAAGGGACTCACAAATGAAAATTATGGTTTGATACCCTACACTTAAAACATGGGAGAGAGACGAGTCAAAAATAAGTTCAAACTTAAGCAACCATCAGCTTAATATAGAGAGCTATATGCAGAAGATGTTATATGCAGATCTAATGGTAACCACCAATCAAAGGCCAGCAAAAAACAAAGAGGAAGGAATCCAAGTATATCACTAAAGAAATCAAGCAGACCATGAGAAAAGAGAATAAGAGAAGAATGGAACAGAGAAGAAGTACAAATATAACCATCATCAAGTAACAAAATGACAATAAGTGCATACCTATCAATAATTACTTTAAGTATAAATGGACTAAACTCTCAAATCAAAAACATAGAGTAATGGAATGGATAAAAAAGCAAGTCCCATCTATATGCTGTCCTTAGGAGAAGATTCCTTTCAGACCTAAAGAAACATACAGATTGAAAGTGAGGGGATGGGAAAATATTATGCAAATAGATGTGAAAAGAAATCTGGGTTAGCAATATTTATATCAGACAAAATAGACTTTTATTTTATTTTTTTTATTTTATTTACTTTTTAAAAAAAGTTTATTTATTTGACAAAGAAAGATCACAAGTAGGCAGAGAGGCAGGCAGAGAGAGAGAGAGAGGAGGAAGCAGGCTCTCTGCCGAGCAGAGAGCCCGATGCGGGACTCGATCCCAGGACCCTGAGATCATGACCTGAGCCGAAGGCAGGGCTTATCCCACTGAGCCACCCAGGCGCCCCAAAATAGACTTTTAAAAAAGACTGGAACAGGAGACAAAGGACACTATGTAATTCTAAAGGTAACAATCCCACAAGAAACAATAACAATGGCAAATATTATGCACTCAATATGGGAGCATCTAAAACATAAAGCAGTTAGTAAGAAATATAAACAAACTAATCAGTAGTAAGACAATAACAGTTGGGGACTTTCACAACCCATTTACATCAACAGATAGATCAGTGACAGAAAATCTACAAAGAAACACTAGCTTTAAGGATAATTTTTACCAGGTACTATGCAAATCACCAGGTGATTTTTAATAGGTGTATTCAGAATATTCCAACACAAAATACACATTGTCTTCAAGAGCACATTGAATATTCTCCAGAATAGGTCACATGTTAGGCCAGAAAACAGATATTAATATATTTAGAAAGATTGAAGTTATATCATGCATCATTTCCAATCACAATGTTATGAAACTAGAAATCAAACACAAGAAAAAACCTGGAAAGAACCTAAATGCATGGAGGTTAAATAACATGTTATTAAACAATAAATAGTACAATCAAGATATAAAACAAGAAATAAAAAAATACAAGAAAGCAAATGAAAATGAAAACACTGTTTCAAATTTTGAGATGCAGCAAAAGTAGTTCTAAGAGGGAAGTTAGATCAATACAGGCCTACCTCAGAAGTGAGAACAATCTCAAACAACCTAATATTCCATGTAAGGAAACCAGAAAAGGAAGAACAAGTAAAACTCAAACTCTGTGGAAGGAAATAATAAAGATTAGAGCAAACATAAAACAGAAATAAATAAATTCTGAAGAAAGGAAAGAAGAGAGGGAGGGAGGGAAAGGAAGGGAAGGGAAGGGAATGAAAGGAGTAAAGGAAGAAAGATAAGGAAGGAAAGCTAGGAGCTGTGTTTTTTAAAAATCAATAAAGTTTAAAAAAAAATAAAACCTTTAGCCAGACTAATCATAAAAAAGAAGACTCAAATAAAATCACAAATAAAAGAGGATAAATTTCAACGGACACCACAGAAATACAAAGAAATACAAGGGAATATTATGAAAAATTATATGCCCCCAAATTGGGAAACCTAAAAGAAATGCAAAAATTCCTAGAAACATATAAACTACAAAAACTGAAACAGGAAGAATTAGAAAATTTGAACAGACAAATTAGAAGTAACAAAATTGAATCCATAAAATAAATCCCAACAAATGAAAAATCCAGGACCAGATGGCTTCACAGGTGAATCCAGAAAATATGTAAAAAAGAATTAGGACCTATTCTTCTCAAATTTTTTTGAAGAAACAGAAGAAGAAGGAAAGCTTCCACATTCAGTCTATGAGGCCAGCATTAGGCTGATAACAATGCCAGATAAAGACACTACAGAAAAGAAAACTACAGGCCAATATCTCTGATGAACATAGATGCAAATATCCTCAGCACAATATTAGCATATCAAATCCATAAATATATTTTTAAAATTATTTAACATGGTCAAGTGAGATTTATACCTGAGATGCAAGGATGATTCAATATTCGCAAGTCAATCAAGCATCGTACATCACATCAACAAGGGAAAGAATTAAAATAAAAGATCATTTCAATAGATGCAAAAGAGCATTTGACAAAGTATAATATCCATTCATGATAAAACTCTCAACAAAATAGATGTAGAAGGAACATACCTCAACAAAACATACACCATATTCAAAAACCCACAGCTAACATCATACTCAATGGGGAAAAACTGAGACCTTTTCCCCTAAGGTCAGGATGATGTCAAGAATATCCAGTGTCACAATTTATTCTATATAGTACTAGATATCTTCGCTATAGCAATCAGACAAGAAAAAGGAATAAAATTCATGTAAATTGGTAAAGAAGAAGTGAAACTCACTCCTTGGAGATGACATGATACTACACAGAGAAAACCCTTAGAACTCCACCAAAACATGACTAGAACCAATAAATGAATTCACTAAGATCACAGGATACAAATTCAATGTACAGAAGTATGTTGTGTTTCTATATACCAATAATGAGACAACAGAAGTAGAAACTAAGAAAAAAAATCCCATTTACAACTACACTGAAAATAATAAAATACCTAGGAAGAAACTCAAGCAAGAGGAAATACTCTGTGAGAGTGAAAGACCTACTCTGAAAACTGTAAAACACTGATGACAGTAATTTAAAATGACACAATCAATGGAAAGATAGTCCATACTCATGGGTTGGAAGAAGACATAATATTAAAATGTCTTATACTATGCAAAGAAATCTAAGGATTTTATACAGTCACTATGAAAATAGTAACAGCATTTTCACAAACCAAGAAAAAAAAAAAAACACAAAACCTCCCAAAAAACAAGAGCCCAGGACCTGATGGATTCCGTGGGGAATTCTACCAAACTTTGAAAGAAGAAGTAACACCTATTCTCCTGAAGCTGTTTCAAGAATTGAAGCAGAAGGAAAACTTCCTAAATCTTTCTGTGAAGCCAATGTTACCCTGATGCCCAAACCAGGCAAAGACCCTACCAGAGAGAATTTCAGACCAATATCACTGATGAATATGGAAACTAAGATTCTCAACAAGATCCTAGCAAACAGGATCCAACCTCACACTAAAAAGATTATCCACCATGACCAGGTGGGATTCATCCCTGGGCTACAATGATGGTTCAGCATTCACAAATAAATCAATGTGATAGAACAAATTAATAAGAGAAGAGAAAAGAACCACATGGTCCTCTCAATGGATGCAGAAAAAGCATTTGACAAAATCCAGCATCCGTTCCTGATTAAAACATTTCAAAGTATAGGGATAGAGGGAACATTCCTGAACTTCATCAAACCTATCTATGAAAGACCCACAGCAGATATCATCCTAAATAGGAAAAAAAGCTTGCATCCTTCCCGTTGAGATCAGCAACACGACAAGGATGCCCACTCTCACCACTCTTGTTCAACATAGTATTAGAAGTCCTAGCAAGAGCAATCAGACAACAAAGAAAAATAAAAGGTATCCAAATTGGTAATGAAGAAGTCAAACTCTCTCTCTTTGCAGGTGATATGATTCTTTATATGGAAAACCCAAAAGACTCCACCCCCAAACTACTAGAACTCATACAATTCAGCAACGTGACAGGATACAAAGTCAATGTACAGACATCAGTGGCTTTCTTATACACTAATAATGAAAATACAGAAAGGGAAATTAGAGAATCGATTCCATTTACTATAGCACCAAGAACCATAAGATACCTGGGAATAAACCTAACCAAAGAGGTAAAGGAACTGTACTTGAGGAACTACAGAACACTCATGATGGAAATTGAAGAAGACACAAAAAGATGGAAGACCATTCCATGCTCTTGGATCGGAAGAATAAACATTGTTAAAATGTTTATACTGCCTAGATCAATTGATATTTTTAGTGCTCTTCCAATCAAAATTAAACCAGTATTCTTCATAGAGCTGGAGCAAATATCCTAAAATTTGTATGGAATCAGAAAAAACACAAAATAAAACAAAACTTAAAATTTGTATGGAACACCACACACACACACACACACACACACACACACTCAAACCTAATAGCCAAAGCAAACTTTAAATAGAACAAAACTGGAGTTATCACAATTCCAGACTTCAAGTTATATTACCAAGCTGTGATAATCAAAACAGTATTGTACTGGCAGTAAGTAGACATATGGATCAGTGAAACAGAATAAAAAAACCCAGAATAAACCCATGATTTAATTATTCTTTCACAAACACATAACAGGAAAAGTCTTTTCAGTTTGGGAAAACTAGAAAGCCATATGCAAAAAAAAAGCATTTTCTTTCACCAAACAAAAAAATGAATTTGAGCCCTAAATGTGACCCTGAAACTATAAAAATCCTAGAAGAGAGCACAGGCAGTAATTTTCTGACAGTGGATATCACAGTATTTTTCCTGATGTGTTTCCTGAGGCACAGAAGGAAAAGCAAAAATAAACTATTGAGACTTCACCAAAATTAGAAGCTTCTGCCCAGTGAAGGAAATAATCAATAAAACTAAAAGACAATCTACCAAAGGAGATAAAATATTTTCAAATGACATATTAATAAAGGGTTAGTATCTAAAGTATACACAGAATTTACACAACTCAACACAGAAAAACAAGCAATTCGATTAAATAATTGGCAAAAGACATTTCTCCAAAGACATCCAGATGGTCCTCATACACCTGAAAGGTGTTCAACATCACTCATAATTAAGGAAATGTAAATCAAACTAAAATGATATCTGATCTCACACCTGTCAGAATGTCTAAAATCAAAAACTAAAGAAACATTGTGTTTGTGAGGATGTGGTGAAAAAGGAAACTTACTCATGCCTTGTTCGTTGAAATGCAAACTGGGGCAGCCACTGATGAAGACTGAAGGGAGATTTATTAAGAACTTAAAAGTGGAGCTACTATATGATCCATTAATTCCACTACTGGGCATTTACCCAAAGAATATGAAAACAGTAATTTAAAAGGATATGTGCACCTCTATGCTTTTGCAGCATTATTTATAATGGCCAAAATATAGAAGCAGCTCAAATGTGCATGGAGAGGCGAATGGATAAAGAAGGTGTGCTGAAGAAGATTTGAATGGATAAAGAAGATTCAGAAGATGAATGGATTAGAAAAATACAATAGAAGATATAATGTGTGTGTGTGTGTGTAACTTAGCTATAAAAAAGAATGAAATCTAGCCATTTGAATCAACTTCGATGGATATAGAGTACACTATGCTAAGCAAAATAAGTCAGAGAAGGACAAAATCCATTTGACTTCATTCACATGTGGAATTTAAGTAACAAAACCAGTGAACAAAGGAAAAAAAAGAGAGAGGGATACCAAAAATCTGATCTTAACTTACAAGAACCAAGTAATTGATGGGTATCAGAGGAGATGTGGGTGAGGGGATGGCTGAAATAGGTGAAGGGAATAAAGACCACGCTTACCTTGAAGCGCACTGAGTAATGTATAGAATTGATATATCACTGTATTGTACACCTATAACTGATATAACAGTATATATATACTACACTGGATTTTAAATTTTTAAAAAACGTACTTAGAGTCAATTTAAAGAAGAAAACATAGAAAAAGGAAAAAAGAGGGACGCCTGTGTGGCTCAGTTGGTTAAGCAGCTGCCTTCGGCTCAGGTCATGATCCCAGGGTCCTGGGATCGAGTACCACATCAGGCTCCTTGCTTGGCAAGGAGCCTGCTTCTCCCTCTGCCTCTGCCTGCCTCTCTGCCTGTGCTCACTCGCTCTCTCTCCCTCTGTCTCTAACAAATAAATAAATAAAATCTTAAAAGAAAATAAAAAGGAAAAAAGAAAAAAGTAATTATTAACCAACGTTCTTGAAAATTAAGGAAAGACTAGGGAGTTTTCCAAATTAAAGGAGACTAAAATAGGGGGAGGAGTCAAGATGGCGGAGAAGTAGCAGGCTGAGACTACTTCAGCTAGCCGGAGATCAGCTAGATAGCTTATCTAAAGAGTGCAAACACCTGAAAATCCATCGGAAGATCGAAGAGAAGAAGAACAGCAATTCTGGAAACAGAAAAACAACCACTTTCTGAAAGGTAGGACCGGCGGAGAAGTGAATCCAAAGACACGGGAAGATAGACCCTGGGGGGAGGGGCCGGCTCCCAGCAAGCGGCGGTGCAACCACGCACAAAATCAGGACTTTTAAAAGTCTGTTCCGCTGAGGGACATCGCTCCATAGGCTACCAGGGGCAAAGCCCACACGGGGTCAGCGTGGCCTCAGGTCCCGCAGGGTCACAGAAGGATCGGGGGTGTCTGAGTGTCACAGAGCTTGCGGGTATTGGAACAGGAAAGCCGGCTACAGAGACAGAGCCGACAGTAAGCTCACAGCTCGGTGTTACCTTGAACCGGTCGCAGGCTCAGTGAGCTCGGAGCGCGGCCGGAGGTCAGGCAGACAGGAGTAACTGGGCACGGTTCTCTGAGCGCGTACTGAGGAGTGTGGCCCTGGGCTCTTGGCTCCAACAGGACGGAGATCAGGAGGCTGCCATTTGTGTTCCCGTCCTCTGGAACTCTACAGAAAGCGCTCAGGGAACAAAAGCTCCTGAGATCAAACCCAAGCGGATCACTCACCCCGGCCCAGGGTAAGGGCGGTGTAATTCCACCTGGGACAAAGACACTTGAGAATCACTACAACAGGCCCCTCCCCCAGAAGATCAACAAGAAATCCAGTCGAGACCAAGTTCACCTACCAAGGAGTGCAGTTTCAATACCAAGGAGAGCAGCAGAATTCTAGAGGAGGAGAAAGCAAAGCACGGAACTCATGGCTTTTTCCCTGTGATTTTTTTTAGTCTTGCAGTTAATTTAATTTTTTTCTTTTTCATTTTTTGTTTTTTTATTCTCGCCTTTGGGTAAAAAATTTTTTTAACTGTTACCTTTTTCTTTTTTAACGATTTTTTACTAGTTTATCTAATATATATATTTTTTTCTTTTTTATATTTTTCTTTGGTGTTTTCTTTTTTTTTAAATTCTTTTCTTTTTTTTTCTTTTTTCTTTTTTTTTTCCTTCTTCCATTTTGAACCTCTTTTTATCCCCTTTCTCCCCCCTCACGATTTTGGATCTCTTCTAATTTGGTTAAAGCATATTTTCTTGGGGTTGTTGCCATCCTTTTAGTATTTTACTTGCCCCTTCATATACTCTTATCTGGACAAAATGACAAGACGGAAAAATTCAACACAAAAAAAAGAACAAGAGGCAGTACCGAAGGCTAGGGACCTAATCAATATAGACATTGGTAATATGTCAGATCTAGAGTTCAGAATGACAATTCTCAAGGTTCTAGCCGGGCTCGAAAAAGGCATGGAAGATATTAGAGAAACCCTCTCAAGAGATATAAAAGTCCTTTCTGGAGAAATAAAAGAACTAAAATCTAACCAAGTTGAAATCAAAAACGCTATTAATGAGGTGCAATCAAAAATGACGGCTCTCACTGGATAAATGAGGCAGAAGAAAGAATTAGTGATATAGAAGACCAAATGACAGAGAATAAAGAAGCTGAGCAAAAAAGGGACAAACAGCTACTGGACCACGAGGGGAGAATTCGAGAGATAAGTGACACCATAAGACGAAACAACATTAGAATAATTGGGATTCCAGAAGAAGAAGAAAGAGAGAGGGGAGCAGAAGGTATACTGGAGAGAATTATTGGGGAGAATTTCCCCAATATGGCAAAGGGAACGACCATCAAAATTCAGGAGGTTCAGAGAATGCCCCTCAAAATCAATAAGAATAGGCCCACACCCCATCACCAAATAGTAAAATTTACAAGTCTCAGTGACAAAGAGAAAATCCTGAAAGCAGCCCGGGAAAAGAAGTCTGTAACATACAATGGTAAAAATATTAGATTGGCAGTTGACTTATCCACAGGACATGGCAGGCCAGAAAGAGCTGGCATGATATTTTCAGAGCACTAAATGAGAAAAACATGCAGCCAAGAATACTATATCCAGCTAGGCTATCATGGAAAACAGAAGGAGAGATTAAAAGCTTTCAGGACAAAGAACAACTGAAAGAATTTGCAAACACCAAACCGGCTCTACAGGAAATATTGAAAGGGGTCCTCTAAGCAAAGAGAGAGCCTACAAGTGGTAGATCAGAAAGGAACAGAGACCATATACAGTAACAGTCACCTTACAGGCAATACAATGGCCCTAAATTCATATCTCTCAATAGTTACCCTGAATGTTAATGGGCTAAATGCTCCTGTCAAAAGACACAGGGTATCAGAATGGATAAAAAAAACCCCATCTATATGTTGCCTCCAATAAACTCATTTTAAGCCCGAAGACACCTCCAGATTAAAAGTGAAGGGGTGGAAAAGAATTTACCATGCTAATGGACATCAGAAGAAAGCAGGAGTGGCAATCCTTATATCAGATCAATTAGATTTTAAGCCAAAGACTATAATAAGAGATGAGGAAGGACACTATTTCATACTCAAAGGGTGTGTCCAACAAGAAGATTTAACAATTTTAAATATCTATGTCCCCAAAGTGGGAGCAGTCAACTATATAAACCAATTAATAATAAAATCAAAGAAACACATCAACAATAATACAATAATAGTAGGGGACTTTAACACTCCCCTCACTGAAATGGACAGATCATTGAAGCAAAAGATCAGCAAGGAAATAAAGGCCTTAAACGACACACTGGACCAGATGGACATCACAGATATATTCAGAACATTTCATCCCAAAACAACAGAATACACATTCTTCTCTAGTGCACATGGAACATTCTCCAGAATAGATCACATCCTCGGTCCTAAATCAGGATTCAACAGGTATCAAAGGATTGGGATCATTTCCTGCATATTTTCAGACCACAATGCTCTAAAGCTAGAACTCAACCACAAAAGGAAATTTGAAAAGAACCGAAATACATGGAGACTAAACAGCATCCTTCTAAAGAATGAATGGGTCAACCAGGAAATTAAAGAATAATTGAAAAAAAATCATGGAAACAAATGATAATGAAAATATAACAGTTCAAAATCTGTGGGACACAAAAAAGGCAGTCCTGAGAGGAAAATATATAGCGGTACAAGACTTTCTCAAGAAACAAGAAAGGTCTCAGGTACACAACCTAACCCTACACCTAAAGGAGCTGGAGAAAGAACAATAAAGAAACCCTTAGCCCAGCAAGAGAAGAGAAATCATAAAGATCAGAGCAGAAATCAATGAAATAGAAACCAAGAAAACAATAGAACAAATCAACGTAACTAGGAGCTGGTTATTTGAAAGAATTAATAAAATTGATAAACCCCTGGCCCGACTTAGCAAAAAGAAAAGAGAAAGGACCCAAATAAATAAAATCATGAATGAAAGAGGAGAGATCACAACTAACACCAAAGAAATACAAACTATTATAAGAACAATCTATGCGCAACTCTACGCCAATAAATTTGACAATCTGGAAGAAATGGATGCATTCCTAGAAACATATAAACTACCACAACTGAACCAGGAAGAAATAGAAAGCCTGAACAGACCGATAACCAGTAAGGAGATTGAAACAGTCATTAAAAATCTCCAAACAAACAAAATCCCAGGGCCAGATGGCTTCCCCGGGGAATTCTAACAAACATTTAAAGAAGAATTAATTCCTATTCTCCTGAAACTGTTCCAAAAAATAGAAATGGAAGGAAAACTTCCAAACTCATTCTATGGGGCCTGCATCAACTTGATCCCAAAACCAGAGAAGGATCCCACCAAAAAAGAGAGCTATAGACCAATATCCTTGATGAACACAGATGCGAAAATACTCAACAAAATACTCGCCAATAGGATTCAACAGTACATTAAAAGGATTATTCACCACGACCAAGTGGGATTTATTCCAGGGCTGCAAGGTTGGTTCAACATCCGCAAATCAGGCAATGTGATACAACACATCAATAAAAGAAAGAACAAGAACCATATGATACTCTCAATAGATGCTGAAAAAGCATTTGACAAAGTACAGCATCCCTTCCTGATCAAAACTCTTCAAAGTGTAGGGATAGAGGGCACATACCTCAATATCATCAAAGCCATCTATGAAAAACCCACTGCAAATATCATTCTCAATGGAGAAAAACTGAAAGCTTTTCCGCTAAGGTCAGGAATATGGCAGAGATGTCCATTATCACCACTGCTATTCAACATCGTACTAGAGGTCCTAGCCTCAGCAATCAGACTACAAAAGGAAATTAAAGGCATCCAAATCGGCAAAGAAGAAGTCAAATTATCACTCTTTGCAGATGATATGATACTATATGTGGAAAACCCAAAAGACTCCACTCCAAAACTGCTAGAACTTATACAGGAATTCAGTAAAGTGTCAGGATAGAAAATCAATGCACAGAAATCAGTTGCATTTCCCTACACCAACAGCAAGACAGAAGAAAGGGAAATTAAGGTGTCAATCCCATTTACAATTGCACCCAAAATCATAAGATACCTAGGAATAAACCTAACCAAAGAGACACAGAATCTATACTCAGAAAACTATAAAGTACTCATGAAAGAAATTGAGGAAGACACAAAGAAATGGAAAAATGTTCCATGCTCCTGGATTGGAAGAATAAATATTGTGAAAATGCCTATGCTACTTAAAGCAATCTATACATTTAATGCAATTCCTATCAAAGTACCATCCATCTTTTTCAAAGAAATGGAACAAATAATGCTAAAATTTATATGGAACCAGAAAAGGCCTCGAATAGCCAAAGAGATATTGAAAAAGAAAGCCAACGTTGGTGGCATCACAATTCCGGACTTTAAGCTCTATTACAAAGCTGTCATCATCAAGACAGCATGGTACTGGCACAAAAACAGACACATAGATCAATGGAACAGAATAGAGAGCCCAGAAATCGACCCTCAACTCTACAGTCAACTAATCTTCAACAAAGCAGGAAAGAATGTCCAATGGAAAAAAGACAGCCTCTTCAATAAATTGTGCTTGGAAAATTGGACAGCCACATGCAGAAAAATGAAATTGGACCATTTCCTTACACCACACACTAAAATAGACTCAAAATGGATGAAGGACCTCAATGTCCGAAAGGAATCCATCAAAATCCTTGAGGAGAACACAGGCAGCAACCTTTTCGACCTCAGCCGCAGCAACATCTTCCTAGGAACAACGCAAAAGGCAAGGGAAGCAAGGGCAAAAATGAACTATTGGGATTTCATCAAGATCAAAAGCTTTTGCACAGCAAAGGAAACAGTTAACAAAATCAAAAGACAACTGAGGGAATGGGAGAAGATATTTGCAAACGACATATCAGATAAAGGACTAGTGACCAAAATTTATAAAGAACTTAGCAAACTCAGCACCCAAAGAACAAATAATCCAATCAAGAAATGGGCAGAGGACATGAACAGACATTTCTGCAAAGAAGACATCCAGATGGCCAACAGACACATGAAAAAGTGCTCCATATCACTCGGCATCAGGGAAATACAAATCATAACCACAATGCGATATCACCTCACACCAGTCAGAATGGCTAAAATCAACAAGTCAGGAAATGATAGATGCTGGCGAGGATGCGGAGAAAGGGGAACCCTCCTACACTGTTGGTGGGAATGCAAGTTGGTGCAACCTCTCTGGAAAACAGCATGGAGGTTCCTCAAAATGTTGAAAATAGAACTGCCCTATGAGCCAGCAATTGCACTATTGGGTATTTACCCTAAAGATACAAACGTAGTGATCCAAAGGGGCACGTTTACCCGAATGTTTATAGCAGCAATGTCTACAATAGCGAAACTATGGAAAGAACCTAGATGTCCATCAACAGATGAATGGATCAAGAAGATGTGGTATATATACACAATGGAATACTATGCAGCTATCAAAAGAAATGAAATCTTGCCATTTGCGACAACATGGATGGAACTAGAGCGTATCATGCTTAGCGAAATAAGTCAATTAGAGAGAGACAACTATCATATGATCTCCCTGATATGAGGAAGTGGTGATCCAACATGGGGCCTTAAGTGGGTACGAGAAGAATAAATGAAAGAAAATGGGATTGAGAGGGAGACAAACCATAAGTGACTCTTAATCTCACAAAACAAACTGAGGGTTGCTGGGGGGAGGGGGTTTGGGAGAAGGGGGTGGGATTATGGACATTGGGGAGGGTATGTGCTTTGGTGAGTGCTGTGAAGTGTGTAAACCTGACAATTCACAGACCTATACCCCTGGGGATAAAAATATATGTTTATAAAAAATAAAAATTTATATAAAAAGGAGACTAAAATATTATGGTTATTAAATAAACATGTACTTTTAAGATTTTTTTCTATAAGGCAAATTTTTAGTCACGGGTGAAACATAAATAGGATTGGAGAACTTCATGTTGATAACGTATCATTGTTAATGTCCTGACACTAATGGTTATAGCATGTTTTTCTAGTAGAATATACTTTTTTGATATAAACACATACTACTATGCTGACAGAGCATCAAATGGTGCAGGAATAAAAGATGTTCATTGTCTATTTGTTGTTTTTTTTATTATATTTTATATTGTTTCAAAATTTAAAAAATAGCGAAACATTTAAGTATTGTTATCGACCTCCAATTTGGGGTATAAGTCACAAGTTAGTGAAATCCTAAAATTGACTAAGAATGCAAGAGAGAGTTTCCTTTTGGGATAAACCACCTTAATGTGTAGAAATGATCATACTGTCCTAGGGAACTGGAACATCTGAAATTCTTTTGGCATTAAGTATAGAGTTTAAAATGTTTCTAGTTCTCTTTTGGGAGCATATCTGTTTTGTTTTATAGTTTAAGAAATTCAGTTCTGTGCTTAAAGCAATTCAGTTTTTCTTTCTTTCCTTTTTTGTTTGTAGTTTTGGTGGTTGTTTTATTTCTTACATAACTGATATTCCTGACATGAGTCTCCAGAGGTCATTTATTTTTCTTTTCTTCTTCTTCTTCTTTTTTTTAAATTAATCCCTTGTGTGTCTTTTGAGAAAAGTGATAAAACTGTGCCTTTTGTTAGTGCACAATATGAAGCAAGAATTCTTTGTTTCAAAATTTGGGTTCCTCTCATATGAGGAATTTTCCAAAATTCTTTTCATTTATAGCATTACATTTCCATTTAGAATTTTTATGGAAACATTCAGCTTCATTTCAATATATAAAAAAAGAAGACAGAAAATGAATCTTACCTAGCCTGAAAGAAGATTCTAATTATATGTAATATCTAGATTCTGTCATTTTAATGAGTAGCAGTGGAGGTGAAAGTAATTAATAGATGCATATAATTTTGAGAATGCATAAGTTTTTAGAATCCTTCTTGAGAGAGAATAGTCATCATTTATTTTTGACCACTGTTTCTACCATATTACTATAAGGGAAAAAATTATATGAATGTATTTGAGATATGGTAAGTCACTTAAAATTTGCAATAAATATCTAGATCATAAATGAAAGCATTCTCACAAGTAAAAGTCAGGTAATCCAGGTAACTTTTGAACTGTCATTTACTTTTCTGTTTTTATGTAGATGCAATAGTCAAAGCTTCATGATTAAATGCAACTGATATGAGAAGACTGATGCATTTGAAACCAAAGAAAAGAATAATTAAGTGAAATGAGATAAAGAAACAATGCAGAAGTACTGCATCAGAACAAAATAATAATATATATCAGAATATTTCAATCATAGAGAAAATATGTAACTGTGATTATTTCTATATATTAAAAATTATTAAGTGTTTTAATGAGCTAAGAATTTTTGAAGAATATTACATATAAACATTGGTATTAATTTTCTAAATGTTACAAGAATTTTTTCAATAATTTTAAAGATATACATAGAAAATACATTTAAAGTCAAGCTTAATTCTATGTAGAACACTGAAACTAAATTCAGCTCATTTGGAAATGATCAGCTAAAATTTAAGTTATCTTTTAAGTTCCAATAGAAAAAAGAAAAAATTAAGTAGTTTTGTTACCATACCTAAGATTTAAATGGAATAATCTGTTACAGGTTCCTAGGTTGATCAATGCTCTAGTTTTAAGTATCAACTCTCTTATGAAATCAGATCATTTTTTAAAACTTATTTACATTTCTGACTATGTGTTTTTGGTTTTGTTTGTTTGTTTGTTTCTGTCTGTACCTTTTTAAAAACTGCTCTTATTTCCACTTCTGGAGTTGTTTTCCTATATCTATTTCATAATATTCAAATCAGAAATGAGGAATCAGTCAAGAGAGATCAAGTTCATTCTCCTAGGATTGACTGATGACCCACAATTGCAAATTGTGATTTTTATATTTTTCTTCCTAAACTATGTGTTGAGTGTGATTGGGAACTTATCCATCATCCTTCTTACCTTGCTAGATCCCCGCCTCAAGACTCCCATGTATTTTTTCCTCCGAAATTTCTCCTTCTTGGAAGCTTCATTGACAACAGTCTGTATTCCCAGATACCTGATAAGCATCATGACTAAAAACAAAATAATTTCCTACAATAGTTGTGCATCTCAGTTATTCTTTTTCCTCTTATTAGAAATTACAGAATTTTACCTACTGGCTGCCATGTGTTTTGACCGGTATGTAGCAATCTGCAAACCCCTCCATTACCCCATTATTATGAACAACAAATCGTGTTACCAACTTCTATTCAGTTCATGGACAATTGGCTTTCTGTTTACATTTCCACCAGTGGCCTTGGGACTGACACTGGATTTCTGTGCTTCCAAAGTAATTGATCATTTCATGTGTGACACTTCCCCCGTGCTGCAGCTTTCCTGTACTGACACTCATTTACTGGAATTGCTTTCATTTGCATTAGCTATTGGAATACTCCTGATCACATTGCCTTTAGTAATTCTTTCCTACACATACATTATCAAGACCATTCTAAAACTCCCCTCTGCTCAGAAAAGAACAAAGGCTTTTTCTACTTGTTCTTCTCATATGAGTGTAGTCTCCCTTACTTATGGTAGCTGTATCTTTAATTACATAAAACCAACAGCAAAGGAAAGGGTGACTTTATCTAAAGGTGTAACTGTTATTTACACCTCAGTTGCCCCTTTATTAAACCCTTTCATTTACACTCTCAGAAACCAGCAAGTGAAAGAAGTCTTCAAGGATATACTCCAAAAGATTTTCTCTTTTTTCAAAAAATGAAGAGGAAATTTAATTTTAAAATCTTAGCTAAAAAGTAAATAAAAATTTTGACTCATTTTATAAGCTTACGTAATCTATTCTTCAAATAGTCCATCTAATATTTATACCTCATAATATTTAACCACACCTGTCACAACAATTCATCTTTTTCCTCCAACTCTATGATTAACAGTCCTGTGCTAAAGTATGTGTATTCACTTGAGTTATCAACACAAATGTGAAATTTCTTTTACTCTACAAAACATGGTTCTGACCTCCTCAGAAAAATGATTTTAAATAGATATCATTATAAAAATTTTAAATAAGTATACAGACATCAATATAATAACATGCACTACTTTTGGGACTCTAGGAATTTCTTCAAATGTCACACAAATGTTTTCAACAAAACAAAAAAAGAAGGTAGGCCGCAAGTCATAAATAGCTCATATGTTCTAAAATGTAGCAACTTTATCTGGTATGTCAGTAGACCTGAAAATTTGGAGTGAGTAACAATCACACACCTGGTTGGCTTATTTAATGGCAAATACAATATTCTCATCCTTAAACTGTTTTTTTTTAAAAAGATTTTATATATTCATTTGACAGAGAGAGAGAAAGAGGGAGAGACAGAATGAGCATAAGCAGGGGAAGAAGCAGCAGGAGAGGGAGAAACAAACTCACTGCTGAGCAGGACACTAAGCTGGATCCCAGGATCAGGAGATCATGACCTAAGCTGAAGGCAGATGCTTGACCATGTGAGCCACCACGTGCCCCCCTAAAATGTCTTTTTAACTTAGCTGGAGTAAAGTATAGAAACATGGACTACAGGTGATTCTGTTGTCGGTGATTCCTATGAGAGTTTTCTTTTTTGATATAAAAGCCTATGTGAGCAGATTTTTATTTTATTAAGATTATTATGTTAAATTTATTGAGGATGGGTTTTGGGATGTTAGAGTCAGGAAGACAAGTTAAATGGCTAATACTTCAAACTAAATGAGTTACTTGAGAATTGAAATGCAATAGTGTCCATGAATCTGAAGCTCTGGGAAAAGGTTCCATAGATATTAGGAAAACAAACTGAAAGGGATGGTTGAACATTTGGCTATATGGCATAAGCGGAAAAAGATTTTCAAAACTAAAATGTAGCTTCCTTAAACCTTCATTCTACCCATTCCTGCACATACTCCCTTATATATTCAATATTTTTAAAGAAGGCAGTATTATTGGTATCTGGTCAGATTAAAAAAAAAAAAGTATCTACAAAGAAATCCATGAAATAAATAGAGTTCCATATTGGGTATATTATGCCACCTGAGAAATATGAGTGCAAAAATCATTAAGGTATTTAATGCTGTACCTCCTATCCATTTGACTCTGAGAAAAAACAATCTAAGTTCAGGTTTTTGTCCTCATTTATTTTACTATTTTAAGCCAACACTGTTAAGCATCTTCTTTGCTAAGATAACTACAAGGGAATAAGTTCATGTTATGATATTCAAGTCCCCAAAGCTTTCCAGTAAGCTCTTTAAAACTATTAGACCTTTATTAGATAATGTTTGAGAATATGTTCCTCATTTTTTGTGTTGTCTTTTCATTTTTCTTTTCTTTTTTTTTTTAAAGATTTTATTTGTTTATTTGACAGACAGAGGTCACAAGTAGGCAGAGAGGCAGGCAGAGAGAGAGAGAGAGAGAGAGAAGCAGGCTCCCTGCTGAGCAGAGAGCCCAATGCGGGACTCGATCCCAGGACCCTGAGATCATGACCTGAGCTGAAGGCAGAGGCTTAACCCACTGAGCCACCCAGGTTCCCTAGGACTTTTTAATTTTTTTAAAATTTTGTTAATTTCTTGGTACAATGTTGCACTGCCCTGGTTAAAATCACATAAAATAACTCTTACAATTGAACAATAAGAGAAAAACAACACTCAACAAAACATAAACAAGGGACTTAAGGAAGATATACAACAGGAAAAAAGCACATGAAAAGATGTTCAAGAACAGTACTACCACTTTACAACCAGTAAGACACTTATAATATGTATTTGTATGGGTGTCTGCGTGTGTGTGTGTACATATATGTATATGTACACTATGTATACTCTATGTAAGTGCTACTGTACAAAATAACAAGTCATGATATACAGAATTTGAAACTTTCATACACTGTTACTGCATATGTAATATGTGCAGCCATTTAGAAAATTTGGCAGGTCATCAAGAAGATAAATATAGAGTTACTATATAACCCAGAAATTCTACTTCTAGGAACTGAATTTTAACACATGTTCACACAAGAACTTCAACACACATTTTCATAGACACATTATGCATAAGAGTAAAAAAGTAGAAAAAAGAACAAGCAAACTTCAAGTGATGAATGTATAAACAAAATGTGATACAGGTAAATTTTATTCATTTTCATTCTATTGTCTTTTGCTTTGCTTTGCTGTACTATTCATATACTATATTTTCTACAAATTGAAGGTTTGTGATAATCCTACATTAAGCAAGTCTATTAGTGCCATTTTCCAACAGCATTTGCACACCTCTGTATTATATTGTGGTAATGCTCATGAAATTACAAGATTTTTCATTATTAGTATATTTG
Source organism: Mustela putorius furo (assembly GCF_011764305.1). Taxonomy (NCBI): domain Eukaryota; kingdom Metazoa; phylum Chordata; class Mammalia; order Carnivora; family Mustelidae; genus Mustela; species Mustela putorius. Next base: position 34,332 of record NW_025422367.1, on the reverse strand, counting down.
TTATGGTGATCTGTGATTGTGATCTTTGATGTTGCCACTATAATTATTTTGGGACACCATAGACACTGCCGACATAGGACAGCACCTCTAATCACCAAATGCTCTGTGTGTTCCTACTGCCCCCACTGGCCAGCTGTTTCCCCTTCTTTCTCTCTTCTCTTCTGGCCTCTCTATTCCTTGACACACCCACCAATATTGAAATTGGACTAAATAATGACCCCACAGGGCCTATAAGTGTACAAGTGAAAGGAAGAATCACCTGTCTCACACTTTAAGTCAAAATCTAGAAATGATTAAGCATACAAAAAGCATACAAAAAGGCAGGATAGGCCAAAACCTGGTTCTCTTGCACTAGTTAGCCAAGCTGTGAATAGAAAGGTAAAGTTCTTGGGGGGCCTGGGTGCTCAGTTGGCTAAGTATCTGACTCTTGGTTCCTGATCAGGGCATGGTCTTGTGGTTGTCGGATTGAGCCCTGTGTCTGACTCTCAGCTCAGTGTGGAACCTACTTCAGATTATTTTTTCCCTTTGTCTCTCCTGATCACTCTCTCAAACAAATAAATAATCTTTAGAAAGAGAAAAAAAAGAGAGATAAGAAAAAGCTCTTGAAGGAAATTAAATGTGCTATTCCAGTGAACACTTGAGTGATAAGAAAGGCAGAAGCAGTCTTATTGCTTATAGGGAGAATGTTTTAATCTACTAGATAGAAGATCAAACAAGCCACAGTATTTCATTAAACCGAAGCCTAATGCAAAGCAAGGACCTAATTCTCTTCTATTCTATCAAGATTGAGAGTGGTGAGGAAGCTATAGAAAAAAGGCAAAGCAAGCAGAGGTTTGCTCATGAGGTTTAAGGAAAGAAGCCATCTACCTAACACAAAAGTAAAAGGTGAAAGTGATGAAGTCCCAGAACCTAAGTCAGGTTCGGTGGGGTGAGGAGGTTTGGAGCCGACGACTAAAGAAAGAATTCTTAAGACGTCATTGGTGCAAAATGGTGGTTTATTAAAGCACGGGGACAGGACCCGTGGGCAGGAAGAGCTGCGGCTGCCCCGGGTTGTGAGGGTGGGCATGTTATATACCCCACGGTTGGGGGGGAGGTGGTGAAGGAATGGGGGATTTCGACAGAGTTCTCACATGCTAGGGAGGGTCTACAAGGTGCCGGGGGGGAGTCTTTGCCATTATGGCTTGATCAATGTCATCTTTAGGTCAGGCACTAACATCAAGATAATGGGGGATTCTTGGTGGGGCATTATGATCCGGCCATCATCTACATTCCTTTCTACCACAATCTCCTCCAGTTTATGGTGGGAGGGGGACATTAGGACTTCAGAAACCAAGAGTTATTTGCCTCTGGAAATTTGTGCTATTGATAAGGTAACCTCCCTGTTTAGGTCTCTAGGACATCTTGTAGAGCAAGGGAGATTCCTGTTCCGCAGGATTGCGATCCCTGCAAGTTAACTATTTATCGTTTTATGACGATCAGGGGTGCCTGAGGAATGCTACACATATGGAGGGGAGCGGATGAAGGGGGGGTGCAAGGCGCCAGCTCTTGCTTTGTCCTCAGCCAGCCTCCTGCTCCCTCATCAAAAGCAGCAAGGACTGATGTAGTACCTGAAGTGAATTATCCAGAAGATCTAGCTAAGACAATTAAAGAAGGTGACTACACTAAACCACATACATTCAATGTAGATGAAAAAGATTTATAGTGGATGAAGATTCTACCTACCACTGTTATAGCTAGAGAAGAGTAGCCTATGCCTGGCTTCAAAGCTTCAAAGTCTAGGCTTACTCTTTTGTTAAGGCTAAGGCAGCTAGGGACTCTAAATTGAAGCCAATGTTCACTGACCATTTTGAAAAACCTAGGTCTAAGAATTATGCTAAATCTACTATTCTGGAATTCTATAAATGGAATAACAGAGCCTGGATGGCAGCAGTTCTGTTTATAACATAGTTTATTAAAGATTTTAAGCTCACTGTTAAGACTTACTGCTCAGTAAAAGATTTCTTTCAAAATATTGTTGTTCATTGATAATGCACCTGACCATTCCAGAGCTCTTATGGAGATGTACAATATGGTTAATGTTGTTTTCATGACTCCTAACACCACTATTCTGCAGGCCATGAATTAAGGAATAATTCTGACTTTCAAGTCTTATACTTTTAGAAATAACATTTCATAAGGCTAGAGATGGTATGGATATGAATTTCTCTGAGGGTTCTGGGCAAAGTAAACAGAAAATTTTCCTGGAAAGGATTTATCACACTACATAACATATAAGACATTTTTTGAATCATAGGAAGGGTCAAAAAGAGTCAACATGAACAGGACTTTGGAAGAAGTTGATTACAACACATAATATTTATAAATTTTGTCAGTTTTTCTTCTGTGTAGAAATAAGCGAGTGCCAGACCTTGCTTAGATTCATTTATATTATAATAATGAAAGTGATTCTTGGAAGAAATTCAAGGCATGAGTTATTTATTTCTGTGTTTGGGGAATAGAATCTTTCCATATTTTGAACCATTTATAAATTAAAGATTTCTGATACATTCTAGTGTCAATGTAAACAAATGTATTAAGTATGTCTTACATAAAAGCAAATATAATCATTTAAATCCAACAAATTGACAAATTTGACAATGCATGTATAGAATATCTGCATCATACTTAATCAGTTCTTTGGCCTCTTCCCAGCCATTCACTCTGGTCTCCATGCCTGCTAGTGGATTCAGATAAAAACAGACATCTTTTGGCCACAGAAATCACTTTTCCTTTTCTGGAATTTCTTATAAAAGAAATCACAAATTGTGAATGTTGAAGTCTGGTTTCTCTTGCTCAACCATATTTTGGAGATACACCTATTTTATTGTCTGCATCCTTAAGTTCTTTCTTTTTTGCTCATGCAATTTGACCAAATCTACATTTAGCATATTTGGCTTAGCAAATTCAGAATCTCTGGCATCCTTCTGTCTTAGCCGGTTTTCCCTCCCCAGTTCCCACACATTGGTGTTCTTATTCTCTGAGGAATCTCTCCACAAGATAGAATCATTTGATTTGATGAGTGTAATATCAAGTACACACCATATTCTGAAATGCCAATCCCTAAAAGCCTGTATCCTCCCAAATTGTCCTTCTGAAATAATTGTCTGCCAAAGGAGAATTAATTGGGGCAGAGAGGTTCGTCCCCTATGCCTTGGTGACTCTATTCCTCAATTCCCATTCTCCATGGCAGTTGGAATTACAGAATTACAGGAATTGTTTTAAGAGAAAAGTTAGAAGGATACATGAAGAGGAACACCATTCACCATTTTGTTCATCCCAACTGCTAATTAACATTTTCTGCTCTTCTTTTTGATGCAGCATGTTGCAAGACTCAACCTACTTTTCTCCTTTGAGCTTTAGCTACTTGATCTTTTTGGGTTTATACCCACAAAGAGTTGCTGTGGAATAATACACTATCTTACCTCCTGTCTTTGCTAACATCTCATGAATCAGTATATTTGGTTTATGGCCATACTGCCAGTTATATATGGAATCACAAAATGTTGTAATTATAAGAAATCATAAATTTGCAAATTCTTACAGCATGAATCACTTGTCAGTCAGGATTCAGGTGAAGGTAGGATTTCTGTAAGTCCTTTGGAAAGAAAGACGATATTGGAGGAATTTTAGCTTTTAAAAATAATGAAAGAGATAGCTATGGAAGGAAAACTTTGAGCACCAGAGAGAATGTTGAGGAAACTAATACCAAAGTATGTTGCAGCCCTGAGAGAATGCTTCAAAAAAGCTTAATGGGAAATCATAGTGACCCAGTCATTTCTAAGAAAGCATCTACTAACAGTGTTAGCAATAAAGTTGGTAGTTTTCAAGTTCTTTTGAAAATCCACTATGAATTTAGGTTATATGCACCAATCTGGGTACAAAGTGGAAAGCAATATCCTCTGCTTCCCTTCCAAACTCCAAATTTTTCACCAAGTCCTATCACTGACAAATCATAAATTAGAAAAATAGAGGGAGGGGAACTCTCAGAAATAGCATCCCAGTTTTCTCCACAGCACTGAGAACAACTGAGAGAATATAATGTGATGTTCAGTTGGCAACAGACAGTTCAATGCAGATACTTTGAAAATAACCAAAAAAGGAGTCTCAGAAATTGCAAATGAGTGTTTTTTTTTTTTCTGGCTCTACCAAAGTGTGATATCAATATTGGGGGCAATGTAGCAGAAATGAGATGCAGACCCCTGGTGTATCAATCAATTAAGCAACCAACTCTTGGTTTTAGCTCAGCTCATGATCCAATGGGTCCTGGGATCAATCCCCATAGGATCTGCTCTCAGTGGGGAGACTGCTTGAAGATCCTCCCTGTCTGTGCCTCCCACAACTGTGCTCTCTTTTTCTCTCCCTCTTTCTAAATTAAATAAATAAATCTTTAAAAAAAAAAAAAAAGATGAAGAGGAGAGATTAGTCTTGCACCCTTTTTTCAATTTACCCACACTATGTAGTATACTATGTCAAGATCCTGACATTATAAATGCCTATATGCATGTAACCCCCTCTTGTTATTTCTAATACATTTGGCAACTTGGTTGAAAATTACATTATATTACAGGATAAAATATATCCTATATATATATATAGGATATATTCAAGAGCTTCTCCTGAAGGAAAGAAGGAGAAGAAAAGTGAAAAATTTGGTAACAAAATATAATATTAATAAGTAGTGTAACTGGGACTTATCCTTTGATTTCTCTTTCTGCTAATGCATTATTGGTTTGTAGAAATGCAACAGATTTGAGGCCATTTATTTATTATTATTTTATTATTATTATTATTATTATTATTATAATCCTGTGACTTTGTATATCAGTTCTATGAATTTGTGTATCAGTTCTAGGAAGTTTTTCACGGGATCCTTCAGGTTTTGTACATAGAGCATCTTGTCATCTGTGAATAGAGAAAGTTTATGTCTTCCTTGCAGATTTCAGTTCCTTTTATTTCTCTTGTTGTCTGATTCCTGTGGATAGGATTTCCAGTACTATGTTAAATAAAAGTGGTGACAGTGGACATTCCTTCTTGCTCCTAACTGTAGAGGAAAAGCTCTCAATTTCTACCCATTTAGGATGATATTAGCTGTAGGTTTCATACATGGCTTTTATTAAATTGAGATATGTTCCCTGTAAACATTATTTGTTGGATTCACACTTAAATTTAAATAACCACATGTGTAACCTGAAACTTATTCTAGCAAGAATGACACTCATTAACAATTAAAATACATTTACTACTATGAAGATGTAACACAGGGATTTACATACGTTTGAGAAAACCAGAGAATCAAGAAGGCTGCATTAAAGGGTACAATTTAAATACTATTAACAAAAAACAAATGAACAAACAAACAGACAAAAAGCAGAAACAGACCATAAATACAGACAACAAACATATGGTTGTCAGAGGGGAGAAGGTACAAAATTATGTGTATTCCGGTTATGGAATAAAAGAGTCATAGGAATAAAACATACAGCACAGGGGCGCCTGGGTGGCTCAGTGGGTTAAGCCGCTGCCTTCGGCTCAGGTCATGATCTCAGGGTCCTGGGATCGAGTCCCGCATCGGGCTCTCTGCTCAGCAGGGAGCCTGCTTCCTCCTCTCTCTCTGCCTGCCTCTCTGCCTACTTGTGATCTCTCTATGTCAAATAAATAAATAAAATCTTTAAAAAAAAAAAACATACAGCACAAAGATTAGAGCCAATCCTATTGTAATAGGATTGGTAACAGATCATAACTACACTGTGGTCAACATAGGATAATGTACAAGCTTGTCTATTTCTTATGCTTTCTTCCTGAAACTAATATAACAATGTAACTAATGTACTAATGTAACTAATAGTTGTGTGTCAGTTATACTCAATATAAACAAACAAATAAATTAGCATTCATGAGTGATTAGAAGTGAGTTAAGATGCCAAGGAAACAACTTCCAGCAAGGAAAATAACATATGTGAGAGTGAATGACTTTCATTTATGATTTCACTTAATCTTTAAAAGAATGAGTCCCAGTGTATAAGTTGACAAAAAAATGATACCCATTACATATTGTTAACTGAAAAAAAAGGGGGTGGGGAGAAAAATTGCTGAATATTTTCTGTAGCAAAATTGTATTACTATATTAAAAAAATTGTGTTCCCATTATGTGGATATTGAGTGTGTATGAAATTTCTGATAGAATGTACTATAAAATATTTGATACCTGTTAATTTGAAGATTTGAGGGCAAATGGAGGATGACTTAGAAACATGAGTCAGTCCATCTGTCATTTTATACCACTGATATGGTAATTGATTCTCTGACACTTATTTCTTATGGCATTAAGTAAACATTTAAAAACTGAGTTTCAAATACCCTTCTGATTTTTAAAAAATATTACAATTTTTTCTTGAATCATTCATTCTTTGTGTTGATAGGGATATATAAATGAATAAAACCTGAGTGTTACCCTCAATGAAATTTTGGAGCTCAGCTCTGTATTTAAAGAACCTAAAAGGAATTGAGAATAAATTATCTCCTGAGTGAAGACCGAGTGCTACAGGCATACTACAAAAATTCGATATAGCCAAGGGGCAACTAAGTTGACTGGACGCGTTGGTAGGTATACTTTTGCTTTTATCCCACTATATTGCCTTGCTTTCTGGAATGATACATCATGACATCACTATACCTCTTGGGCCCATCTATCCTGCACCCGGCCTTTCTTTATTCTGGCCTTTCATTCATTTATATAGTGACTAGAGAAGGTAAATTTGTTTCATCTTTGGATAGTTTTCAATCCTCATCTTACTGAGAGAACTTTGAAGTGGTTTACATTTCAGTCATGAAACAGTAGTATTCCCTGGAAATTTACATAAAGAAATCTCAGGATCACAATAGTAACTTTTTAGAATTTAGGTCAACAATGATTATGATTATATGGGAAGATGAAAGAGATAAAGAAAAATTCTTTAATTATAGGAGAGGTTATAGAAAACTCAACAACAACCAATCGACACAATCAAGCCTGCATTTTCTCTGTGTGAGAGGCATTTATGTAAGAGAGGAAGGCTGAATTCCTGACAAAAAGTGTCCAGAAGTAGCTTATGAATGCATTTCTTCTCACATTTTTTGAGTAAATTGAGAAAATATGGGATTATATTTCTTTTTTTTAATTTTTAATTTTTTAATAAACATGTATTTTTATCCCCAGGGGTACAGGTCTGTGAATTGCCAAGTTTACACACTTCACAGCACTCAGCAAAGCACATATCCTCCCCAATGTCCATAACCCCAACCCCCTTCTCCCAACACCCCTCCCACCAGCAAGCCTCAGTTTGTTTTGTGAGATTAAGAGTTACTTATGGTTTGTCTCCCTCCCAATCCCATCTTGTTTCACTTATTCTTCTCCTACCCCCTTAACCGCCATGTTGCATCACCACTTCCTCATATCAGGGAGATCATGTGATAGTTGTCTTTCTCCACTTGACTTATTTCTCTAAGCATGATACCCTGTAGTTCCATCCACATTGTCGCAAATGGCAAGATTTCATTTCTTTTGATGGTTGCATAGTATTCCATTGTGTATATATACCACCTCTTCTTTATCCATTCATCTGTTGATGGACATCTAGGTTCTTTCCACAGTTTGGCTATTGTAGACATTGCTGCTATAAACATTTGGGTGCATGTGCCCCTTTGGATCACTACGTTTGTATCTTTAGGGTAAATACCCAGTAGTGCAATTGCTGGGTCATAGGGCAGTTCTATTTTCAACATTTTGAGGAACCTCCATGTTGTTTTCTAGAGTGGTTGCACCAGCTTGCATTCCCACCAACAATGTAGGAGGGTTCCCCTTTCTCCACATCCTCACCAGCATCTGTCATTTCCTGACTTGTTAATTTTAGCCATTCTGACTGGTGTGAATGATATCTCATTGTGGTTTTGATTTGTATTTCCCTGATGCCGAGTGATATGGAGCACTTTTTCATGTGTCTGTTGCCCACCTGGATATCTTCTTTGCAGAAATGTCTGTTCATGTCCTCTGCCCATTTCTTGATTGGATTATTTGTTCTTTGGGTGTTGAGTTTGCTAAGTTCTTTATAGATTTTGGACACTAGTCCTTTATCTGATATGTCATTTGCAAATATCTTCTCCCATTCTGTCAGTTGTCTTTTGGTTTTGTTAACCATTTCCTTTGCTGTGCAAAAGCTTTTGATCTTGATAAAATCCCAATAGTTCATTTTTGCCCTTGCTTCCCTTGCCTTTGGCGATGTTCCTAGGAAGACGTTGCTGCGGCTGAGGTTGAAGAGGTTGCTGCCTGTGTTCTCCTGAAGGATTTTGATGGATTCCTTTCTCACATTGAGGTCCTTCATCCATTTTGAGTCTATTTTAGTATGTGGTGTAAGGAAATGGTCCATTTTCATTCTTTTCCATGTGGCTGTCCAATTTTCTCAGTGCCATTATTTGAAGAATATCCAATTTTCAATTGGATATTCTTTCCTGTTTTGTCAAAGATTAGTTGACCATTGAATTGGGGGCCCATTTCTGGGTTCTCTATCATGATCCTTGATCTGCTTTCTTTCAGTACCATACTTTTTTTATTGATTACAGCTTTGAAATAGTGCTTGACAGCAAGAATTGTTTTGCCAGAGCTGTGGTTTATTTTTTCAACATTCTTTTGGCTATTTGGGGTCTTTTCTGGTTTCATACAAATTTTTGCATTATTGGTTCCAACTCTGTGAAAAAAGTTGATGATATTTTGATAGGGATTGCACTGACTGTGTAGATTGCTCTAGGTAGCACAGGCATTTTAACATCATTGGTTCTTCTAATCCATGAGCATGGAACGTTTTACCAATTCTTTGTGTCTTTCTCAATTTCTTTCAGGAGTACTCTGTTTTTCTGAGTACAGATTTTTTGCCTCTTTGGTTAGGTTTATTCCTAGGTATCTTATGGTTTGGGGTGCAATTGTAAATGGGATCAATCCTTACTTTCTCAATCTCCTATCTCTTTACTAATGTATAGAAATGGAACTGTTTTTTGCACATTAATTTTATATCCTTCCACATTGCTGAATTACTGTATGAATTGTAGCAATATTGGGGTGGAGTCTTCGCAAATGATATGATACTCTATGTGGAAAACCCAAAAGAGTGAGCATTTTAATATTTTACTTTGTTCAAAATATGTGTCCATTTCTAAAGTAAGACAATGCCGATCATCAGAAAAAAATTAAAATAGGAAACTAAGACACAATACAGCACTGACACTTATCACCTACTCACTTGACCTGTTCATGTTATAAAATAAAGATCAGCAAATATTGGGAACCTATACAACAAAGGAAATTCTGGTTACCATGATAAAAAGAGAACAACACAGGTGAAAGCCATATAGATTAGTTTTATAATTTGTGTTTTCTATAAAGTAAATCTTAGAATTTTTTTTATTCTACCAATTTATTCTTCTAGAAAGAAGGCAATGAGACACGTTGGAATTTAAAAACTCCTTTATGAATTCCTCCTTGTTCTCAAACAAGTTTAAGATAGAAAAGATCAAGTGAACATAGTTGCAAAACAAAATTAATTGTTAATTTACAAAAAGAACATTAAAATGATAAAAAGGGATCAATATGTAATATGAACTATATTATTGATCTAGATCTATCTATGTGAGCATTAATTAGTATCTCTGGCGTCACTAGTGTTTCCCATAAATTAGGAGATTTACTTTTATTTACAACCAAGATTATTCTAGTCTTATATTTCTGTGATTGGAAACACATTAATTTCTGCAGAACATATTTAAAAGAATGCACCTTGAGAATAAATAATTAAGCTATTCATAAGGTCTCTAATTGTGTTGGGTCTTTAATTTCCATCAAAGCTTTACAAAACAAGAAAGGATTTTAAAAGTCTGAAAATTAAAACTCAAAATTAGATATTTCACTCCTAAGAGCACACAATCTTGGAAACTGGAACATGGTGTCTCAATATGTAAATCCAAATATAATTACTGTGTTGCTGTAGTAACATAATTAAGAGAGCTACTGCACTTATTGACAATTTGGGTAGAGGTACGGGTCTTACATGAAGGCACTGAAAAGGGGACTTTTAACATAGAACTGTGAATACGATTTTACTTATCAAGAGAGGTTGTGTAAATTATTTGTGACAGAGTGCATATTACAAAAATGCACACAAGAAAAGTTCCATTGCTTCATTTCATGTGGACTACTAATATAAACATTAAAATTTTTAAATCTTCAATTTCTTTACTATTAACATAAACTTTTTTTTTTTTTTTGGTCTTGTTTCCCAATAGTAGAGTAGATTTTGCTTAAAGAAAATAAAAGCAGCATGAAAAACCATACAATGATAACAGAGTTCATACTCGGGCATCTCACAAGACCCACAGCTTCAGGTTGTAATCTTTCTTTTTATTTATAACTTATGTATTAAATATCACTGTAAAAACAAACAAAAAAAATCATCATCCTTACCTGGATAGAATGACATCTCAAGTCTCCTGAGTTTCAGTTCCTGCAGAATTTCTCCTTAGAGATCACATTCACCAGTGTCTCAGACCCCAGATTTTGGGGGGCAATCATTGTAAATGCCAAGACAATTTCCTGTAACAATCGTTTAGCTCAACTACTTTTCTTCATCTTCATGGGTATTTCTGAATTTTTTCTTCTCACTGCTGTGTCTTTTGGTTGATACATTGCCATTTGCAAGCATTTTCATTACACCACGATCGTGAGCAAAAAAATATGCACCCTGCTTGTCTTTGGGTCCTGGCTAGGAGGATTTCTTATCATTTTCCCAAGACTCATGTTCATCCTCCAGCTAGATTTCTGTGCTTCCAATGTAATTGGTCATTTCTCTTGTGTGATTAGCTGCCAATTTTACAACTCTCATGCTCAGAGAGTTGATGGCTTTTAGAGATGGTTTTACTTTCCTTTTGTCACTCTGCTCTTTACTTCAGCATTACTGATTCTCTCCTACCTGTGCATCCTTAGCATGATCCTAAGAATCCCATCTGCTAGTCAGAAGAAAAGGGCTTTCCCATGTACTCCTCTCACTTGATCGTCATTTCCATCTATTATGGGAGCTGTATAGTCATGTATGTTCAGCAAAAGAAGGAGCATCACTAACCAAAAAAGCAGCTATTCTCAACACCTCAATTGCCCCCATGTTGAGCCCTTTTATTTATACCCTGAGGAACCAGCAAGTAAAACAAGCTTTCAAATTCTTACTGCATAAAGTACTGTTTTCTAGAAACCAATGAAAGTATTATTAACATGAATAGATGTTATCGTGAAGATTCAATAAAGGGCAAATAAAATTTCAACTTCTAGAGTATCCTCCAATATCCATCTCACAGATACTGCAATGTTGTGTTCATTTCCTTAAGCTTACTATGAAACCTGAAGTAACATTGTTGTGTCTTTCTTTTAAATCCTCTATAGGTTCCATTTCCTTGTTGATTTACAATACCAAATAGAGCATTAGTGGCTATAAAGCAAGAATCATTTTCCCGAGTGTTCCAAATAATAAAAATACATATTTTTACCCTAAAGACTTGAGTAAATTCTCATTTCATTGATTTAGTCTTAAATTTTTTGTTGTTCCTAATATCACATTTTCTTTTTTTCTTACATATTTGTTCTTACAGCTATAAAAAGTATGAAACAAATTATGTAACAACCATATTTTGTGCACACTAGCTGCATATCTGGCCAGTTCTTCCCACTCAGTTGAGTGTTTATTTCACAGCTTATAGGTTATTTTGTAGTCACACATCTTCTGCCTTCTAGTTATGTTTAGGGCATGTGTTATGCCCTTTTTATGTACTACCCTTGTTTCACTGTATTATTATTTTTTAAAGATTTATTTATTAATTTGAGAGAGAGAGAAAAAACATGAGCAGGGAGAAGTGGAGACACAGAGGGAGAGGGACAAGCAGACTCTCTGCTGAGTGGGGAACCTAATGTTGGGCTGAATTCTAGGACCCTAAGATCATTACCTGAACTGAGGCCAGATGCCTAATCAACTGAGCCACCAGACACCCCATTTCTGTGTAATTTGTTTAAATATGCAACAAATGAAGATACAAGCAGCCACCATTACACCTATGCCATGTGAGTGTTTGATAGGAAATTTTAAATAATAATATCTCTTCTATAGAGAACAATTATTCTGTGCCATATGCTCAACCATATATGTCCTAAATAATATCATGTTTAATCTTCACAGATATATGGCAACATAGACTTATTATCTCTGTTACAGGTGGGCAAAATGATGCTTCGAAAGGTTGAGTAATTTTCCAGAGGTCTTGAAGTATAATAGCCAATGTGATAACTGGCTTGTAAAACAAAATAAAGAGACAAAAAGTTGTGTTTCTTTTATGCATATTTAAAATTGTGAGAACCTGAAAATATCTATAGCTTTTACTTAGGATCTGTACAATTTTATTGGTGTTTTACACTCACATTATATCATTTAGGCATGATTATATTATTATAGTCGTGTCAGGAATGGTTCTAATTCCTAATATTATACTTGGCATATAAATTAGAATTTTATTTTGTTTTATTTTAAGATTAGATTTATTTATTTGAGAGAAAGAGTAATGAGTGTATGAGGGGCAGAGGGAAAACTAGGCTCTACACCGAGAAGGAGAGACAGATGCAGGGTTTGATCCTGGGACTCTGGGATCATAACCTGAGCGGAAGGCAGACACTTAACCAACTGATCCACCCAGGCACCCCTACATTAGAATTTTAATCAATCAAAAGAAGAAACTCTTCAACATATATTGCTGGTGAGCAACAGAGCAAGGAGAGAATATATAAAGTGTTAGTAGTAATACTAAACAGTCTTATTGGAAGGCAGATGAAAAATGTGGAGTAAAGAATGGACTTAGTAGGGCACCTAGGTGGCTCAGTGGGTTAAGCCGCTGCCTTCGGCTCAGGTCATGATCTCGGGGTCCAGGAATCGAATCCCACATCGGGCTCTCTGCTCGGCAGGGATCCTGCTTCCTCCTCTCTCTCTCTCTCTCTGCCTGCCTCTCTGCCTACTTGTTATTTCTCTCTGTCAAATAAATAAATAAAATCTTTAAAAAAAAAAAAGAATGGACTTAGTACTATGAAATAGATGTCTATTTTTAAAAATGGCATGGGGTAGATACACATTCAGTGGAGATATGCATTAGGAGCTAGATTTTATCTATTAATCTCTGAAAAATAATATCAAGGGAAACAAACTTTACCAAGTGTGGTTGCTTGCTTGCTTTTTTTTTTTTTTCTGTCTCATTGGACACTGTCCCACAAGCTTCATTTTCAAATTCAATATTATTGTGTATGATGTTTTATATTCCTTAGTGTTTTGTGTTTAGTCCTATTCTAGCAATTTTGATTCCCTGAATTATTCCCAGTGAGCCAGCAGCAGAGAGAACAGATAAAACAATAAGTAGTTTATGCTACATAAAGTCTATGTAGAAACCATGCCAGACAATTTTAAAATACCTTTCGATATTTTTTCTTCCTCATCTATTTGCTCCTTTCTCATTCTCTGTACTCATAGAAATATACTTCCTCTAGATAAAATGGAAAATTTAAGACAAAAACATTAGCAGTAGAAAGCAAAATGGCTCACTGAGAAGAAGTGTGTCCGGGAATGCTGGGTTTCCCTGGATTACAACAATGACAGCTACTAATATTTTTTTATGTTCCAGCCATTCTGCTGGAACCTGTTCGTTTTCTTGAGCCTGTATGAAAATCAGAGGTAAGTCAGACATATAGAAAGCAATGGAGTCTCCCAAACTATATCATTGCATCATTACAAACCAGCTCAACCTTTAACTAGATTAAATAGGGTATACTGGAGTTCTATTTTGCAAGTGGGTATAGAAGTCCATGTTTTGTTTTATTAATCAATTTATTCATTCCCTATTAAATAAAAAACAGGAAATTACCACCTCTGTGCCTGTTTTTTAAAACAGGCTAGGTAGTACCTTCTTTGAGAGAATAGATTTTAATTTAGGTAGTCCCTGATTACACTGAACAGTTGTTAGTTATATTAAAATATTTAAGGTACAAAACTAAACTGACCCCAGTTCTTCATTTGGGAATAAAGATAAAGTTGCATAAGGGTGTCATGATGAAGATTGAACGAGATAGAATATATAAATCATTAGTATGTCATTGGAATACATAATGCCTTTCTTTAAACACAGTTACTAAGAATATTCTGCCCAAAGTTGGAAATCAATTCTAAGTATAAAAGGATAAATAAGCCAGCTCTCCTTAAAAATATTTAGTACCACATGGTTTATATAACACTTTCATTTATATTATTTCAATTAATTCCCAAAATATGCTTGAAATTTCATGTACAAGCTAAGAGAGAAAATGAATGCCTAAGGAAATGAAGTACCATTCAAAATCTCAAATCTATTAAGTGGCCCATTTGAATTTTTAACCCACATTTTTCTAACTGCAGAGCCCATATACTTTCTGCTATAGCAATTTACCTTAGAGTGTTATAATAAGAAATTAATAGGATTTTTATACCATGATCTTATTATGAGTTTATGTATTTTTCCTTTTTTATTTGATTATTGATGACTAAATAGGGAATGGAACAGTGGTGTTTTCACAATGAAACCTTGAAGGTACTTGATGGCCATCTTATTTAACAAATGTGAAGTATTATTGCTAACTTTCATTTTGAATAGCTCAAAGAGTATCCCTCAGGGGTCCTTAGAGGTGGTCCTTGATTTTGACCAAATGGGGGGAAGATAATTTAAGCTGAACCTAAACCATGTTCTTCCAAGGGTAATATGGATCTGTGTTCAGAAGTAAAAAGATGGGCGAAATCTTAGAGATATCCTTCATACTCTACATGAGTACATCCTTGGTATGGCTTCAGGATTGAGGAATCATATGCACCTTGTTAAACATTGAGGATTTTTTTCTCCCCAAAGCCTGCTGAATAAAAGAATGAATAACATCCACCAGGCTTAGTTGATGTTGGCAAATGAATACTGTCCATTGAATTTTCATTAACATTTTTACACAGAAGTGTAGTATACCTCCCCCAATTCTGTGATATTGGACCATTTTCTCTGACAGTTTCTTTAAGTATGTTCTCTGCTCCTACAAAATTGACCTATTACTACTGATTTTCAGTGTTGTTCACATGAACCTTTTTTTATCTATAATACCTTCTTTCTTAGCTTTTCATTTATTCCCTCAAAGGTTTAATCAGTAGCAAAAAATATGTAAGTCAGTTATGGTATTATTTTTCAGAACAGTCTTAAAATTGATAGGGAATCTAAAAGGAAAAATGAATATGAAAAAAAATGAAATAAGGGTAAAAATACAGTGAAGTGGCACATTATTACCTATGGAAGAGTAATAATATACTTTTTTAAACTGGATCTCCAATTTCAATAAAATAGTGCAGAAATTTCAATCTTGAGATTTAAACCAAATATTGCTTATTTATTGGAAATGTATTTTAAGACTTTCAGGTGTTATGAAAAGCTAATGCTATCAATGATAAACCGTGGTGAAGGAAGAGAGCTGCGGGTGAGCAAAATACAGTTAATTAAAGGAATGAATGCTAAAGAAATTTAATGAAAGTAATTTTAAAATAATGTCTTATAATTTTTTTTAATTTTATATAAAAAATGGCTTCTTCTATATGTCCTTTGTCATAATTTACTTGATATGGGGATTTTAGGCCCAGTGAGTACATATATCTTGAAAAGTAGGTAAACTAAGAAAACACATCTTGTTTTTTTTTTTTTTAATTGTGTTTTGTTAGTCACCATGCAGTACATCATTAGGTTTTGATGTAGTGTTTCATGATTCATTACTTTTTCATAATACCCAGTGCTCCATGCAATCTGTGCCTTTCTTCATACCCATCACCAGGCTCACCCATCCTCCTACCTCTGTCTCTTCTAAAACCCTCCATTTGTTTCCTGGAGTCCATAGTCTCTCATGGTTCATTTCCCACTCCATTTTATCCCCCTTCATTTTTCCCTTCCTCCTCTTAATGTCCTCCATGATATTCCTTATGATCCACAAATAAATGAAATCATATGGTAATTTACTTTCTCTAATGACTTATTTCACTTAACAAAATCTCCTCCAGTCCCATCCATGTTGATGTAAAAATTGGGTACTCACCCTTTCTGATGACTAATATTTCATTTTATAAATGAATAGATCTTGTAAAACAAAGATTCAACCTATATACTACACAGCCAAGAATTGGGCATACAATAAAGAACTTCACATGATGGGTGTCTGTGATGCAAGAACAAACTCAAAATGAATGAATGAATGAAGAAGACAAACATTTATTTTAAGCCTCCTATGATATGACTCTTCCAGACACTGGACTGTGTTGTAAAGGCTTGAAGACTCTGTCCTAACTTTCAGACATGCACAACATAGTGGAGGTATTCACAGGAAATTTCAGCACAGATGTGTCGTGGACTAGGAAGAATTTCTGAAAGATTTTTATGAGACTCATACAAAGAGTAATAAACATATTGTCATGGGAATAAGGAAGAAGGTGATTTGGAGTGTTCCTGAAAACTGCTACCCATAAGGCTACTTACATACACATATTCTATTTAACGCAAGTTTCACAGTCATTGTCAGAAAGGTTACTCTTACTGAAGAACAGCAGAGAAACAAAGTAGATATCAGTAGCCTTTGGTAGCAATGATAATGTATTACAAATATCCAACATGCCTCAAATGAGGTGACCATATCTTAGCTGAAGAAAAACAGTGAATTATTGAGGGTGTGATGGAGAACAGGAGAGAAATAAACCATGGTGGGGAGAAGTCACCATGTTCACAAAGTGGAAAAGCAAAGCTAAAATTCACTTGCTCAGAGCCTCCCAGATACTGTACAACCAGATGATTCCACCTCAATTTTTGTTGTTGTCATTGCTCCTATGTGATTTTCTTGCTGTTACTTTATTCATTACTATCACTTTAAGGGACAAAGCTTTTAATATAGGACTCCATCTTAATCCTGAAATTTTTCACCAAGGGATTTCTCCACTGAGCAATCCTTATATAGCTTTTTTTTTTTATTATTTATATATTTGACACAGAGAAGGAGAGGGAGGGAAAGAGAGAGCACAAGCAGGGGGAGAGGCAAAGGAAGAGAGAGAAGCAGGCTCCCCATTGAGCAAGAAGCCTGATGTGGGGCTCGATCCCAAGACTCTCGGTCATGGCCTGAGCTGAAGACAGATGCTTAACTGATTACTGATTGAGCCACCCAGGCACCCTAATTCTTATATAGCTTTTTTTTGTTTCATGTAAAGCACTTTTCCAATTGCTTCAATATTAACTCATTTAATACTCACAATAACTTTTTAAGAAAGGCCTGCATAGAAGACATGAACAGACATTTCTGCAAAGAAGACATTCAGATGGCCAACAGACACATGAAAAAGTGCTCAACATCACTTGGCATTAAGGAAATACAAATAAAAACCACAATGAGATACCATCTCACACCAGTCAGAATGGCTAAAATTAACAAGTCAGGAAATGACAGATGTTGGTGAGGATGCAGAGGAAGGGGAACACTCCTACACTGTTAGTGGGAAGGCAGGCTGGTGCACTGTGGAAAATGGTATGGAGGTTCCTCAAAAAGGTGAAAAATAGAGCTACCCTATGACCCAGCATTTGCACTACTGGGTATTTACCCTAAAGATACAACGTAGTGATCTGAAGGTGCATGTGCACCCAAATATTTATAGCAGCAATGTCCACAATAGCCAAACTATGGGAAGAGGCTATATGTCAATCAACAGATGAATGGATAAAGAAGTGGTATATATATACAATGGAATACTATATACAATGGAATACTATGCAGCCATCAAGTGAAATGCCATCTTGCCATTTGCAAAGACATGGATGGAACTAGAGGGTATTATGCTGAGTGAAATAAGTAAATCAGAGAAAGACAATTATCATTTGATCTCTGTGATATGAGGAATTTAAGAGGCAGGGAGGGAGGTTGTGGGGGGCAGGGAAGGAAAAAATGAAACCAGACGGGATCGGGAGGGAGACAAACCATAAAAGACTCTTAATCTAATGAAACAAACTGAAGGTTGCTAGGGCGGTGGGGAACTATGGATAGGGTGGCTGGCTTATGGACATTGGGGAGGGTATGTGGTATGATGAGTGCTGTGAAATATGTAAACCTGATGATTCACAGACCTGTACACCTGCAGAAAATAATACATTATATATTAATTTTAAAAAAAGAAGGAAAGGCCTGCATGCAGAAGAATAAATTATATTTATAGAATAAATGCAGACATGGTTTCAGGCCTAGTAATAAGCTTGGACTCATGCCTAGATAGCCTCACTCTTACTAATGGAAATAACTATGGTAATATCATTTAATATAAAAAAAAGAAATTAAAATGTACTATCTTAAAACCACATACAAGTAAAGAAATTAAACTATTTACCTGAGTTTTATTGGGGAATGTTTACTGAACTCTTTAGCTGGAGTATATACTTCAATAATAATAGTAATAATTATTATTTTCAATAGAAAGAGAAGTCATTTGTACATATACAGGTCATAATAATTACATATAGTCTGAAACATTATAAACTATGGCAAGGATTCAGATGGGATTAAACTCAGTTATACACTCTCCAGCTTAAATTATTTCCTGCCTCTTTCTCCCCTCTCTAACTTCTAAGGTTGCTGGTGGCAATGGCAAGGATATTTGACTGGAGAGATAGGAAGAGTTGGAAAAGCTGAGTGTTACCAAAAGTTGATCAATGTTTAAGGACAAAACATTCACAAGTCATTAAAAAATATAGGCTCTTTCCTATTTCTAAGGATTCTCAATGTAATTAAGCTTTAACTTACAGAGAATGGAAAACTAGTAAACAATCAGAGCAAGAGCACAAAGATGGTCTTCGATGGGGAAAAAACCCTCATGGGCATCCTTGTCGTGTTCCTGATCTCAACAGGAAGGCTGCAAGCTTTTTCCCATTGAGGGTGATATTTGCTGTGAGTCTCTCATAGATAGATATTATGAAGTTCAGGAATGTTCCCTCTATCCCTATACTTTGAAGCATTTTGATCAGGAACAGATGCTGGTTCTTTAAGGTGTAGAGACAGCTGGTGTGTTCTGGATATTTCAGTTTTTTTGTAGGAGGCTTGGATGGCTATGTATTTTCCCCTTAGGACCACCTTTGCTATATCCCATAGTTTCTGGACCAAAGTGTTTACATTCTCATTGGTTTCCATGAATTGTTTCAGTCCTTCTTTGATCTTTTAGTTGATCCAAGCATTCTTAAGCAAGGTGGTCTTTAGCTTCCAGGTGTTTGAGTTCCTTCTGAACTTTTCCTTGTGATTATCTTTTTTTTTTAAATAATTTTTAATTTTTTTAATAAAAATATATTTTTTATCCCCAGGGGTACAGGTCTGTGAATCGCCAGGTTTACGCACTTCACAGCACTCACCATAGCACATACGCTCCCCAATGTCCATAACCCCATCCCCTTCTCTTGAGCCCCCTTCCCCCAGCAACCCTGTTAGTTTTGTGAGATTAAGAGTCACTTATGGTTTGTCTCCCTCCCAATCCCATCTTGTTTCACTAATTCTTCTCCTACACACTTAACCCCCCATGTTGCATCTCCACTTCCTCATATCAAGGAGGTCATATGATAGTTGTCTTTCTCCACTTGACTTATTTCGCTAAGCATGATACCCTGTAGTTCCATCCACGTTGACGCAAATGGCAAGATTTCATTTCTTTTGATGGCTGCATAGTATTCCATTGTGTATATATACCACCTCTTCTTTATCCATTCATCTGTTGATGGACATCTAGGTTCTTTCCATAGTTTCGCTATTGTAGACATTGCTGCTATAAACATGTGGGTGCATGTGCCCTTTCGGATCACTACGTTTGTATCTTTAGGGTAAATACCCAGTAGTGCTATTGCTGGGTCATAGGGCAGTTCTATTTTCAACATTTTGAGGAACCTCCATGCTGTTTTCCACAGTGGCTGCACCAGCTTTCATTCCCACCAACAGTGTAGGAGGGTTCCCCTTTTCCCAATCCTCACCAGCATCTGTCATTTCCTGACTTGTTAATTTTAGCCATTCTGACTGGTGTGAGGTGATATCTCATTGTGGTTTTGATTTGTATTTCCCTGATGCCGAGTGATATGGAGCACTTTTTCATGTGTCTGTTGGCCACCTGGATGGCTTCTTTGCAGAAATGTCTGTTCATGTCCTCTGCCCATTTCTTGATTGGATTATTTGTTCTTTGGGTGTTGAGTTTGCTAAGTTCTTTATAAATTTTGGTCACTAGTCCTTTATCTGATATGTCGTTTGCAAATATCTTCTCCCATTCTGTTAGTTGTCTTTTGGTTTTGTTAACTGTTTCCTTTGCTGTGCAAAAGCTTTTGATCTTGATAAAATCCCAATAGTTCAGTTTTGCCCTTGATTCCCTTGCCTTTGGCGATGTTCCTAGGAAGATGTTGCTGCGGCTGAGTTCGAAGAGGTTGCTGCTTGTGTTCTCCTCAAGGATTTTGATGGATTCTTTTCTCACATTGAGGTCCTTCATCTATTTTGAGTCTATTTTAGTGTGTGGTGTAAGGAAATGGTCCAATTTCGTTTTTCTGTATGTGGCTGACCTATTTTCCCAACAACATTTATTGAAGAGGCTGTCTTTTTTCCATTGGACATTCTTTCCTGCTTTGTTGAAGATTTGTTGACCATAGAGTTGAGGGTCTATTTCTGGGCTCTCTATTCTGTTCCATTGATCTATGTGTCTGTTTTTGTGCCAGTACCATGCTGTCTTGATGATGAGAGCTTTGGAATAGAGCTTGAAGTCCGGAATTGTGATGCCATCAACTTTGGCTTTCTTTTTCAAATTCCTTTGGCTATTCGAGGTCTTTTCTGGTTCCATATAAATTTTAGGATTATTTGTTCCATTTCTTTGAAAAATATGGATGGTACTTTGTAGGTATTGCATTAAATGTGTAGATTGCTTTAGGTAGCACAGACATTTTCACAATATTTATTCTTCCAATCCAGGAGCATGGAACTTTTTTCCATTTCTTTGTGTCTTCCCCAATTTCTTTCATGAGTACTTTATTGTTCTCTGTGTATAGATTTTTTGCCTCTTTGGTTAGGTTTATTCCTAGGTATCTTATGGTTTGGGGTGCAATTGTAAATGGGATTGACTCCTTAATTTCTCTTTCTTCTGTCTTTGTTGGTGTAGAGAAATGCAACTGATTTCTGTGCATTGATTTTATATCCTGACAATTTACTGAATTCCTGTACAAGTTTTAGCAGTTTTGGAGTGGAGTATTTTGGGTTTTCCACATATAGTATCATATCATCTACGAAAAGTGATAGTTTGACTTCTTTGCTGATTTGGATGCCTTTAATTTCCTTTTGTTGTCTGATTGCTGAGGCTAGGACTTCTAGTACTATGTTGAATAGCAGTGGTGATAATGGACATCCCTTCTATGTTCCTGAAATTAGTGGAAAAGCTTTCAGTTTTTCTCAATTGAGAATGATATTTGTGGTGGGTTTTTCATAGATAGTTTTGATAATATTGAGGTATGTGTGCTCTATCCCTACACTTTGAAGAGTTTTGATCAGGAAGGGATGCTGTATTTTGTCAAATGCTTTTTCAGCATCTATGGAGAGTATCATATGGTTGTTGTTCTTTTTTTACTAATGTATTATATCACATTGATTGATTTGTGGATGTTGAACCAACCTTGCAGCCCTGGAATAAATCCCACTTGGTCATGGTGAATGATCCTTTTACTGTACTGTTGAGTGCTATTAGCTAGTATTTTGGTGAGAATTTTCGCATCTGTGTTCATCAAGGATATTGGTCTGTAGTTCTCTTTTTTGATGGGAACCTTGTCTGGTTTTGGGATCAAGGTGAGCCTGGCCTCATAAAAAGAGTTTGGAAATTTTCCTTCTGTTTCTAGTTTTTGGAATAGTTACAGGGGAATAGGAATTAATTCTTCTTTAAATGTTTGGTAGAATTCTCCCAGGAAGCCGTCTTACCCAGGGCTTTTGTTTGTTTGGTGATTTTTAATAACTGTTTCAATCTCCTTACTGGTTATGGGTCTGTTCAGGCTTTCTATTTCTTCCTGGCTCAGTTGTGGTAGTTTATATGTCTCTAGGAATGCATCCATTTCTTCAAGATTGTCAAATTTGTTGGTGGAGAGTTGCTCATAGGATATTCTTATAATTGTTTTTATTTCTTTGGTGTTAGTTGTGATCTCTCCTCTTTCATTCATGATTTTATTTATTTGGGTCCTTTCTCTTTTCTTTTTGATAATTCTGGCCAGCGGTTTATCAATCGTATTAATTGTTTCAAAGAACCAGCTCCTAGTTTCATTGATTTGTTCTACTGTTTTTTTTTTTTTGTTGTTGTTGTTGTTGTTGTTTCTATTTCATTGATTTCTTCTCTGATCTTTATGATTTCTCTTCTCCTGCTGATTTAGGGTTTCTTTCTTGTTCTTTCTCCATCTCATTTAGGTAGGGTTAGGTTGTGTACCTGAGACCTTTCTTGTTTCTTGAGAAAGGCTTGTACCGCTATATATTTTCCTCTCAGGACTGCCTTTGTTGTGTCCCACAGATTTTGAACCGTTGTGTTTTCATCATCATTTTTTCCATGAATTTTTTCAATTCTTCTTTCATATTTTGGTTGAGCCATTCATGCTTCAGAAGGATGCTGTTTAGTGTCCATGTGTTTGGGTTCTTTCCAAATTTCCTCTTGGGATTGCGTTGCAGCTTCAGAGCATTGTGGTCTGAAAATATGCAGGGAATGATCCCAATCTTTTGATACCAGCTGAGACCTGATTTAGGACAGAGGATGTGATCTATTTTGGAGAATGTTCCATGTGCACTAGAGAAGAATGAGTATTCTGTTCCATTGGGATGAAATGTTCTGCATATATCTGTGATGTCCATTTGGTCCAGTGTGTCATTTAAGGCTTTTATTTCCTTGTTGATCTTTTGCTTGGATTATCTGTCCATTTCAGTGATGGGGGTGTTAATGTGCCCTTCTATTATTGTATTATTGTTAATGTGTTTCTTTGATTTTGTTATTAATTGGTTTATATAGTTGGCTGCTCCCACGTGGGGGCATTGATATTTAAAATTGTTAGATCTTCTTGTTGGACAGACCCTTTGAGTATGATATAGTGTCCTTCCTCATCTCTTATTATAGTCTCTGGCTTAAAATCTAATTGATCTGATATATGGATTGCCACTCCTGCTTTCTTCTGATGTCCATTAGCATGGTAAATTCTTTTCCACTCCCTCACTTTAAATCTGGAGATATCTTTTGGGTTTAAAATTAGTTTCTTGTAGGCAACATATAGATGTTTTTTGTTTTTGTTTTTTTTTTTATCCATTCTGATACCCTGTGTCTTTAATTGTGGCATTTAGCCCATTAACATTCAGGGTAACTATTGAGAGATATGAACTTAGTGCCATTGTATTGCCTGTAAGGATGAATGTTACTGTATATTGTCCTGTTCCTTTCTGACCTACTACTTTTAGGCTCTCTCTTTGCTTAGATGTGCCCTATCAATATTTCCTGTAGAGCTGGTTTGATGTTTGCAAATTCTTTCAGTTTTTGTTTGTCCTGGAAGCTTTTAATCTCTCCTTCTATTTTCAATGATAGCCTAGCTGGATATGGTATTTTTGGCTGCATGTTTTTCTCATTTAGTTCTCTGAAAATATCATGCCAGCTCTTTCTGGTCTGTCAGGTCTCTGTGGATAAGTCTGCTGCCAATCTAATATTTTTACCGTTGTATGCTACAGCCTTCTTTTCCCAGGCTGCTTTCAGGATTTTCTCTTTGTCACTAAACTTGTAAACTTTACTATTAGGTGATGGGGTGTGGACCTATTCTTATTGATTTTGAGGGGTGTTCTCTGCACCTCCTGAAATTTGATGCTTGTTCCCTTTGCCATATTGGGGAAATTCTCTCCAATAATTCTCTCCAGTATACCTTCTGCTCCCCCCTCTCTCTCTTCTTCTTCTGGAATCACAATTATTCTAATGTTGTGTCGTCTTATGGTGTCACTTATCTCTCGAATTCTCCCCTCGTGGTACAGTAGCTGTTTGTCCCTCTTTTCTCAGCTTCTTTATTCTCTGTCATTTGGTCTTCTATAT
This sequence comes from Mustela putorius furo, assembly GCF_011764305.1. Lineage (NCBI taxonomy): Eukaryota > Metazoa > Chordata > Mammalia > Carnivora > Mustelidae > Mustela > Mustela putorius. Next base: position 10,072 of record NW_025422367.1, on the reverse strand, counting down.
CGCTAATTCTTTCTTCTGCCTCATTTATCTTAGCAGTGAGAGCCTCTATTTTTTATTGCACCTCATTAATAGCTTTTTTTATTTCAACTTTGTTAGATTTTAGTTCTTTTATTTCTCCAGAAAGGGCTTTTATATCTCCCGAGAGGGTTTCTCTATTATCTTCCATGCCTTTTTCAAGCCCACTAGAACCTTGAGAATCATCATTCTGAACTCTAGATCTGACCTATTACCAATGTCTGTATTGATTTGGTCCCTAGCCTTCAGTACTGCCTCTTGTTCTTTTGTGTGTGTGTGTGGTGTATTTTTCCGCATTGTCATTTAGTCCAGATAAGAGCATATGAAGGAGCAAGTAAAATACCAAAAGGGTGGCAACAACCCCATGAAAATATCCTTTCAGATAGTGGTTGATTTTCTGTTTGTAGAATTGCTGTTCTTCTTCTCTTCGATCTGCCGTTGGATTTGTAGACGTTTGCAATCTTTAGATCTAGCTGATCGCCTGCTAGCTGAAGTAGTCTCAGCCTGCTACTTCTCCGCTATCTTGACTCCCAGCCTCCCTTGTGATTATCTTTGAAAGCTACCACGTGCTATTTGGAGTCCGAAAAGCTTGAGGAAACTCCTTGTTCTAGCCCTTTTAGCTCTGTGATATTGAATATTTTCAAACTTGCCTTAACTGGAGATTTCACTGGTAAAAGAGAGGAAATTAATGGATCCTTGTGGTTATCAGTTCAAGTACATTCTCATCTGTAGATTGAAACATGTAGTATTTCAGCCAAATTCTGGCTCCACACTTAGACCTTTGTTAATCCTCTCTTCAAATTTGTTTCTTGTGTTTTCTCCTAGAGATCTGGCAGGAGAACAACAAATAAGCAACTGGAGAATGAGAAACCACACAGAAATAACAGAGTTCATCCTCCTGGGATTGTCAGATGACCCGCAGCTTCAGGGAGTGATCTTCATCTTTTTGTTCATCACCTACATGCTCAGCATCACTGGGAACCTGACCATTATCACCCTTACCCTGCTGGATGCTCACCTCCAGACACCCATGTATTTCTTCCTCAGAAACTTCTCCTTATTAAAGGTTTCATTCACCACTGTCAGCATACCTAAGTTCCTGGGCACCCTGATTACAGGAGATAAAACCATTTCCTTTAATGATTGCATTGCTCAGTTATTTTTTTTTCATTCTTTTGGGAGTCACTGAATTTTACCTCCTGGCTGCCATGTCCTATGACCGTTATATTGCCATCTGCAAACCTCTGCATTACATGACCATCATGAATCCCAGAGTCTGCATACTCCTTGTCTTCTCTTCATGGCTTATTTCATTCTTAATCATATTTCCTGCACTCATGTTGCTCTTAAACCTTAATTACTGTAGATCTAATATTATTGACCATTTTACTTGTGATTATTTTCCCCTGCTGCAACTTTCATGTTCAGACACAAAATTCCTAGAGCTAATGGGATTTTCCTGTGCTGTGTTTACTTTAATGTTCACTTTGGCATTAATATTTCTATCTTACATATATATCATCAGAACAATTTTGAGAATTCCTTCTAATAGTCAGAGGACAAAGGCCTTTTCCACCTGCTCATCCCACATGATTGTTATCTCCATCTCCTATGGCAGCTGCATTTTTATGTATATTAAACCCTCAGCAAAAGACAGAGTGTCTCTGAGCAAGGGTGTTGCTGTGCTAAACACCTCAGTAGCCCCCATGTTAAACCCTTTTATTTACAGTCTAAGGAATGAGCAAGTCAAGCGAGCCTTCATGGACAGGGCAAGGAAGATTGTATTTTTCTCAAGCAAATGAAATACTATGGTACATGAATTAGACACACCCATTGCAGGCAGTTTAAAATACACAAAAATGATGTGCTCGTTTTGGCAGCACATATACTAAAATATGCAAAAATGAAGTCTGAGCAACGTCTCCAATTTAAAAAGCCTTCCTGTCATCCTATTCATTACTTCTTTCTAACAGTTCAAAGCACATTTAATATATTTCCCATTCAATTGATATAACTTCAGATGTCTGTCTGGTTCTCATTCTTCTGAACCCATTGTTAGCTGAAACTTCTTGAACAATAATTATTTTAATTTGGAGAGGTGTACTTTGAGTTTTATTTGGGAAAACAACTATCACCCAGAATGGAAGGGATGTTGTATAATTATTGATATGATATTTTCTTTATTCTATACAGACAATATAATCTTTCATTTTCATTGATCTTTGTCAAAAATCCCTTCACTGTCTTGCAGTTCCTCTTGGAAAAGTTTTTCAAATGCCATATGATTTTTTGAAAATTGTGAATGTTTTTATTTAAAAACCAAAAACTGTTGCTTACCTAATAGAGTATGTCCATATAATTTACCTAATGCTAAAAATTAAAAAAAAAAAAAGATCTTTAAGAACAAAAATAGACCTCCATATTTCCAAATATCATAATGACTCAGTAGATATAGACTGTTATACAGGGTAGATACATGCATATATATATCCACAGATATACAAATACTGTAGAAATTAGTGAAGAAATAGCTGTTTTAGATGTGTACAATAAGTTAACTTTCCCTATTTCCATGGAATGTAAGCTCTGCTTTCTGACTACAATGGAATATATATGTATAGCTCCTTTATTAGGTTTAGACTAGTTTGAAACTGGGCATGTATCTAAATTTTTAATGCCAAAACAGTAAAATCATTTCAGTTTTGTAGAAAATAAAAACTTCATAACAGAACAAAATTTAGAATGTCAGCAGTTAAAATACTCGTCCACTCATTCAGCTTAAAGTATTAGCTATATTTTGGATGATGTGTGTGTATGCACATGTGTGTGTGGTGGTGTGTGAGAGAGAAAGTAAAAGAAGATTATGGATAGAATAAAGTATTCCAAATAATATAAACGATTATTTATACTATAGTCCTGATTAGTGCTGCACAATTCCTAATTATCTCTCTGCAATATATTCAACTGAGAAATACAGCACAGTACTTGCTGAACCCGGCTCTTTCTGTAGTTTCACTATTGTGGTCATTGGGGTCTAAGTGCCCCTTTGGATCACTACCTTTGCATCTTTGGCTAAGTGCCTAACAGTGAAATTGCTGTGTCATAACGTAGCTCTATTTTTAACTTTTTGAGGAACCTGCATACTGTTTTTCAGAGTGACTACACTACCTTGCATTCCCACTAAGAGGGTAAGAGGGTTCCCCTTTCTCTGCCACTTTGCCAACAATTGTTATTTCCTGAGTGGTTAATTTTAGCTGTTCTGACCAGTGTAAGTAGTATCACATTGTGGTTTTCATTTGTATTTCCCTGATTCACTGTTGAGCATTTTTGCATGTGTCTTTTGTGCATTTGTATGTCTTCTTTGGAGAAGTGTCTGTTCATGTTTTCTGCTCATTTCTTAATTGGATTATTTGTTCTTTGGGTGTTGAGTTTGATAAGTTCTTTATAGATTTTGGATACTAGCCCTTTATCTGATATGTCATTTACAAATATCTGCTTCAATTATGTTGCTTGTCTTTTGGTTTTGTTGAATGTTTCCTTTGTTGTGCAAAAGCTTTTTATCTTGATGAAGTCCCAATAGTTCATTTTTGCCTTCGTTTCCCTTGCCTTTGAAGACATGTCTAGCAAGAAGTTGCTGTGGACGAGGTCACAGAGGTTGCTGCCTGTGTTCTCCCCTGGGATTTTGATGGATTCCTGGCTCACATTGAGGTCTTTCCTCCATTTTCAGTCTATTTCTATGTGTGATGTAAGGAAATGGTCGAGTTTCATTTTTCTGCATATGTCTGTCCAATTTCCTCAACACCATTTGTTGAAAAGATTGTGTTTTTGCCACTTCATATTTTTTCCTGCTTTGTCAAAGATTACTTGACCATAGAGTTGGGGATCAATTTCTGGGTACTCTATTCTGTTCCTTGAGCTACGTGTCTGTTTTTGTGGCAGTACTATACCATTTTGATGAGTGCAAATTTGTAATAAAACTTGAAGTCTGGAATTGTGATGTCACCTGCTTTGATGCTCTTTTTCAACATTCCTTTGGCTATTCAAGGACATGTCTGGTTCCATACAAATTTTAGGATTTTTTGTTCCAGCTCTGTGAAAAAAGTTGATGGTATTCTGACATGGATTGTGCTGAGTGTATAGATTGCTCTAGGTAGCATAGACATTTTAATAGTACTTATTCTTCCATTCCATGAACAGAGTGGTTTTCCATTCCTTTGTGTCTTCCCCAATTTCTTTCACGAATGTTATATAATTCTGTGGGTATAGACACTTTGCCTCTTTGGTTAGGTTTATTCCTAGATATCTTATTATTTTTGGTGCAATTGTAAATAGGATCAATTCCTTAATTTCTCTTTCTTGTCTCATTGTTAGTGTATAGAAATACACCTGATTTATTTGCATTGATTTTCTATCCTGCCACTTTGCTGAATTCCTGCTTGAGTTCTAGTAATTTGAGGGTAGAATCTTTTGGGTTTTCCATGTAAAGTATCATGTCATCTGTGAAGAGAGAGAGTTTGACTTACTCCTTTTCAATATGAATGCCTTTTATTTCATTTCATTGTCTGATTGCTGAGACTAGTACTTCTAGGAGTATGTTTTACAACAGTGGTAAGAGTGGACATCCCTGACATGTTCCTGACCTTAGGGGAAAATCTCTCAGTTTTTCCCCATTGAGAATGATTTTTGCCTGGGCTTTTCGTATATGGCTTTTATGATATTGAAGTATATTCCCTCTATCCCTACACTGTGAAAAGTTTTAATTAAGAAATAATGCTGTACTTTGTCAACTGATTTTCTGCATCTATTGAGAAGATCATATGGCTCTTGTCCTTTCTTTTATTAATATAATGTACCACATTGATTGATAGGTGGATGTTGAACCACTCTTGCAGCCCAAGAATAAATCCCACTTGATTGTGGTGATTTATCCTTTTAATGTATACTTTTGGATCCTTTGGGCAGACCCTTTTGGTTAGATCATAATGTACTGTTGGATCTTGGTGAGAATTATTGCATCCATATTCATCAGGGATATTGGTCTGTAATTCTCCTTTTTGGTCTTTTTCTGCTTTTAGGAACAAGGTAATGCTGGCCTCATAGAAAAAGTTTGGAAGCTTTCCTTCCATTTTGATTTTTTGAAACAGCTTCAGTAGAATAGGTATTATTTCTTCTTTAAACATTTTAGTAGAATCATCCTGGAAAGCCATCTGGTCCTGGGCTCTTGTTTGACTGCTTCAATTTTCTTGCTAATTATGGGTCTGTTCAGGTTTCCTATTTCTTCCTGTTCACTTTTGATAGTGTATACATTTCTAGGAATGCATTCATTTCTTCCAGCTTGCCTAATTTGTTGGCATATAGTTGCTTATAATATGTTCTTATAATTGTTTGTATTTCTTCAGTGCTGGTTGTGCTCTCTCCTCTTTCATTCATGATTTTATTTACTTAGGTTCTTTGTGTTTTGGTAAGAATGGTCAGGGGTGGGATGCCTGGGTGGCTCAGTGGGTTAAGCTGCTGCCTTCGGCTCAGGTCATGATCTCAGGGTCCTGGGATCGAGTCCCGCATTGGGCTCTCTGCTCAGCAGGGAGCCTGCTTCCCTCTCTCTCTCTCTGCCTGCCTCTCCATCTACTTGTGATTTCTCTCTTTCAAATAAATAAATAAAATCTTAAAAAAAATAAAAGAATGGTCATGGGTTTATCTATCTTATTAATTCTTTCAGAGAACCAGCTTCTAGTTTCATTGTTCTGTTCTACCGTTCTTTTGGTTTCTATTCATTGACTTTTGTTCTAAACTTTATTAATTTTCTTCTCCTCCAGGATTTGGGCTTTATTGCTATTCTTTCCCCTAGCTCCTTTAGGTGTAAGGTTAGGTTGTATATTTAAGAACTTTCTTGTTTCTTAAGAAAGGCTTGTACTGCTATCTACTTTCCTCTTGGCACCACCTTTGCTGCATCTCAAAGGTTTTGAACAGTTGTGTTTTCACTTTCATTACTTTCCACATTTTAAAAAAATTCTTCTTTAATTTCTTGGTTGACCCATTCATTCTTTAGTAGGATGCTCTTTAGTCTCCATGTATGTGAGTTCTTTCCAAATTTCCTCTTGTGATTGAGTTCACGTTTCAAAGTGTTGTGCTCTGAAAATATATAGGGAATGATCCCAATCACTTGGTACCAGCTGAGACCTGACTTGTGAACCAGTATATGATCTGTTCTGAGAATGTTCCTTGTGCACTCAAGAAGAGTGTGTATTCTGATGTTTTAGGATGGAATGCTCTGAATATATTTGTGAAGTCCATCTGGCCCCATATGTCATTCAAATCCTTTGTTACCTACTAGATAATCTATCTATTGCAATCAGTGGGGTGTTAAAGTTTCCTATGATTGTTTTATTATTATCAATGTGTTTATACTCATCAATGTTGTTGCATATCCTTACAAAAGAAAAAAAGAGAATGAGGGAAATTAACAATGATAAAATGGTTAGAGCTTGTCCTGCTGAGCCTTTCTGATGATCCTGATCTTCTGGTTGAGGTTTTACCTTTCTTATTTATCACATACATATTATGTGTCACTGGCAACCTGGCTATCATTACTTGGTAGACTTCCGTCTACAGCCCCCTATGTGTTTCTTAGCTGAAACTACTTTATCTTAGAAATCTCATTTACCACTGTATGTATTTGTAGATTTCTAGGGACAATCATCACCATGCATAAAATCCTTTCTCATAAGAGTTGTACCATCCAATAACTTTTCTTTATCTTCATGGAGGTGAATGGATTTCCCATTCTAATTGCCATGTCCCTTTACCCCTCTGTTTCTATTTCTAAATCCCTTTATTACACCACCATCATTAGCAGGAAACTATACATCCTGTTTGTGCCCTATGCATGGCTGGGCAGGTTCCTGACCATTTTTCCAGGTGTTATTTTTCTGCTCCAGCTGGAGAAGTGTACATCCAATATCAAGGATAACTGCCTGTGCATATCTTTTGCTTGTATAACTATCTTCTCAGATACATGATTCCTAGAAGTAATCTGTTTTTCCCTTGTTTTGGTTACTCTGTTATTTATTTATTATTTATTTGCATTGTGATTTTCTCCTAATATACATCACACATGCCAGTGAGAGAAAAAAGTTTTATTCCACTTATATTTCTCACCTGATTGTCATTGCCATTTTCATATATGCTAATTACTCAGCAGGGAGAAAAGGGGCTTCATTGACCAAAGAAGTAGCTATTCTCAATAGCTCTGTTGACCCTATGCTGACCTCCTTCATTTACTCCCTAAGGAGCTGGAAAGATACAAACCTTCAAAGATTTGACCCTTATAGTACTGTCTCATACAAAGAAATCAAAGTTCTGATTAATATGAACTAATGTTATTATGAAGATTTAACAAGAGAAAAATGAAATTTAAAATTTCTAATCTACTATCTTCTTATATCAATGTCACAGCTATAGGAAATGCTGAGATTATTTGTTAAACATTCTTTACATCATGGCTGAGTTGTGTCTTTCTTTACTGTAGGTTCTGTGTAAGTGATTAATAATTATGAATATAAAGTCCGTGTTTATGGAACATCAATCATTTTGCTCACTATTATAAAAAATATATATATTATATCAAAAACATTAGTTCTAAAAGATATATAACCCCCCACACTTTTACAGTATTCAAAATGCTCAAAATATGCAAGCAGCCTAAGTGTATGTCTATAGATGAATAAAGAAAATTATACATATACATATACCACAATGAGATATTACTCAGCTATAAAAAAAGAATGAGATCTTGCCATTTACAGTATCAAGCGACACAGAGGACACTATGCCAAGTGAAATATGCCAGATAGAGAAAGACGAATACCATATGCTTTCACTTATATGTAGAATCCAAAAAGCAAAACAAACAGGTAAACCAGAAAACAAAGCAGAAAAAGACCCATCAATACAGAGAACAATACAGCGAACATATATGATGACAAAATCACAAATGCCAGATGAAAGATGTTGGAGTGATGGGCACAATGGGGGAAGAAGAGTGGGAGGTACAGGCTTCTACTTATGGAATAAATAAGTCACAGGAACAAAATGTACTGCAGAGGGAATGTAGTCAATGCTATTGTAATCCTGTTGTATGGTGACAGGTGATAACTACTCTTATGGTGAGGATAGCACAATATATAGACCTGCTGAATTGCAACGTCATAAACTTGAAGATACTGTAACATTGTGTGTCAGCAATACTCAATAAAAACAAACAAATAAAGCATTATTGATGAACAAGTAGAAGTGAACTGAGGTGCCAAAGGGGAAAGACCTTATGTGACTGTGAACATCCTAAAGGAGAAGTAAAAGTAATATTATTAAAACAATAAGGAAGAAACCCACAGGTATTCTGGAATGGAAAAGGTGAGGGTGGATGGGGTGAAGTGAAATTGCAGAAAAGGGTCAAATACTACTATGCTTTGGCCTTGGTAAAATTAGACACTTATATTGAGGATACTAAGAAACCTTTCTTCTTTTCCTGAAAAATGAGAAGTATGAATTTCTCAGACACATTGTAGGGGTCTGCTTGGCCGGAGGAGCTGTTTCCTTGTAAGCTTGGATTGACCCTGCCCCTCCCGGAGGAACTTACTTGCAAACCCTGGATATAGGGGCGGGCCAGGTGGATGGAGACATCCAATCAGTGAGGCATACATATATTTGCTATGGTGAATTAGAATTCAATTGGCCACCCGTATTTCTGACGGAGTATGACTGTGCACTTTTCCCTGTGTGTTGCAGTCTCTTGGCTACCTATGTGTGGGCCAGGCTCAACCACCTCTATAAAGGTTAGTCTGTGAGGCAAGAAGGGTAGTCATAGGGAGCAGCGCCAATAGAAAGAGTAGTCGTAGGGAGCATTGGGGTTGTTGGGGAGCGGCCTCTGCCTGGTAGGGGAGCCGTAGGTTAGGGGATCCATGGGGTAGGGGAATCATCGGAGTTAATGTCCTGGTCATCGTTGTCTCTTTGTAAGAGATGGCCCAGACTGGTCGGTTTGATTTTCGATGCTTGGCGTGAAATAAAGCTTTGCTTAACTTTCGCTTTTTGTCGGTCTTGTTCCTTTGATCACGGATCCTAACAATTGGTTCTCTAAACTAGAAACATTACTTGTAGGGGATATCATGGCTTTGGTGTTTTAAGTGATTCACTGTCCAAACTCTCATGTTATCCCTAGCCTAATGATATTAGAGAAGTTGACCATTTATTTAAAAAGAAAAAAAAAGATTCATATCTTACATATGAATAAATTCTGGATGGATTAGGAAGCAAATGGGAACAGCAAAACCATAGAAACAGTGAGCACATGAATGTGTGGAAAGGTGCTCTAAGAAGAATAGGTTACCAAGAATTCATGATACATTTTTTTTTTTTTTTTTTTGAGTAGAAACACCTCATAAATAAGTTAAGGAGAGGCTCTGAAAACTTGATTCAGCAAAAATTCACCATGGGTTTATATCCAAGTACATAAATATCTCCTACTATTAAATAAAACATAATCCCCAAAAAGTGAACATGAGATAGGAATAGACAATTCATGGATGAGAAATAGAATTTTTAAAAGTGTTCAATCTCTCTAAAGTATGCGAACTGAAATAAGTGTGTCAGAGAAAGACAGATACCATATAATTTCAACTCCTAAGTGGAATTTAAGAAACAAAACAAATGTGCAAAAGCAAACAAAATAGAGACAAACCAAGAAAGAGAATCTTAAACTTTAGAGAACAAACTGAACTTTACTAAAGGAGAGGTGGGTAGGGGAATGGGTGAAATAGTTAATGCAGATTAAGGGGAACACTCCTTCGAATGAGCACCAGATGTTGTAGGGAAGTTTTCAGTTAGTATAATGTACACCTGAAACTAAAACGACACTGTATGTTAACTAACTGGAATTTAAATAAAAAGTTTTAAAAAAAGATGTGATTATAAACTTAAGTGTAGAAGTATATGGGGATTTTGCTGTGTTTTAGCCATCAAAACTCCACTATTCATAATCTTTCTCTCAAGCAGCATCTTCTTT
>NW_025422366.1:0-40172 GCF_011764305.1 Mustela putorius furo | reverse complement strand
CTTGTGACAATTTTAAAAGGATCCTTTTTGTTTATAATAATCTTTGATGAGTTTGGAAATAAAATTTCTGCTTATACAATCATTTAAAAAATATGAAATTTGAAGTGTATCCTGGGGTCCGTGGATTTCAGATCCAAAGATGTTAATTTGCATACCTTTTTGTTGCATACATAGGAAGAATCTTAATTTTATTGATATGGGCCTCGAGGGAAGGTTGAAAAAGAATACTGTAATGTTTTTGGGTGCAAAAAAGTTTGCTTTTATTATAGCATGTGGACAGGACCCATTGTCAGAAAGGGCTTGAACTTTTGCTGTACTGAATCTGATTGTTTATATGCTTTTGGTGTGCCTAAGGGAGAGGGACAACACAAGGAGCGTTAAGCAACAATGTTTTGCTTTGAATTTCTTATCTACTCATAAACTAACTTGTGGCTAGATTTCTCCCTATGGTGCTTATCAGTCAGCTCAAATGTTAACCCTATCAGGTGAGAAATGTAAAGGCAGTTCTTGTAGACCCTATAAGAATGGGGAGCAACTGATCTACTTATTTTGAGTCTGCCGGAGGGGAGCTCTATAGGCTACATATTCATCCTTCATGGGTTTAAAGGGGAACATTCTTCGGCTTCCCCTCACCTCTTCCGGTATGTTATATGTAGGAATGAACAATGCACAAACTTATTAGATAGCCCAGTTGCTTACAAGCTATCTGAAACACCTGAAATGAATTAAATGGATAATTGAATTCCAAAATCAGACTTTGGTGGGCGCACTTTCATAAACACTTTTCCCTGTTTTTTATCTGATATAGATCATGAACTGTTGTAACCCATTTACAAATAAAATGAGAAGAAGCAAAATTCCAAAGGTTGTTAGTATATCCATCCTGTATTACATTTAGCACATCTTCTGGATAATAAGTACAGACACATAGCTAAAAACATATTATGTTGAGGGAACAACCCTCTCATCAATTATAATTATGATGCATTGCTTTTCTGAGATAAAAGAAATACTTAATTATTATTACCTTTACACAGCTGTCTTTTCCAAATAAGGGTATCTAATGTCAACTGAGAAGACTATTTATCCCTTAATAATAATACAAAGAGCAACTATTCAGTGCACCGGTGACCTATTGACCAAAATTTAAAGATCTATGCGAAATGCTTTGCTCAAAGAAATGCTTAGCATAATAGAAAATTTTAAGTTGTTGAATAGCCAGCACAAATACTAGTAAGTAACATTAACTTGTTATTAATTTTAAGGTCCATTTTTGAGCACACACCCAAAATCAGTCATAGAGACTTTCCTTTCCACATTTTCCAGACAGGAATCGCTTTGCATTCCTTGGATCAACAATTAATGATTATGGAATATGATAGAATTGTCATAAAAACTTTTATCTGGAGATACACATGATTTCCATATAAAGCTGAAATGGGTGGAATGCTTCCCAGTCCCAAGCACCATGAAAGGCTAATGGGTAATTTAGAGATTCTGATACCGTGAATACCCCAAAATACTGAAAATCCATATGCTAAACAACTCATAGTCTCTTAATGGCATTTTAATTTCTTTGTTCCTTAGAGTAATAACTAGCTGGATTTAGGAGAGGTGTGATCTCTCTGCATAAAATACAGCAAGAAACAACTTGTCCATCCAGGTGGATGCCGAGTGGCCACAGGTAGATAAGATGCAACGGCCAAAGAATAACACTACCACTGTGATGTGGGCAAGCACAGGGTAGAGAGAACCTTGGATTGCCCCATCCTTTAGATTGAAGTTTCAGATGGTACAACAGAATATAAGAGTACAACAGATTAACGCCATGACAATGAGTCAAAATGGTTTGCCAGAACCCGGGTACACTAGTCCAGCATTTTTCACTGTCCACATTTCGAGATAGAGGTTGTCTGTGGCAGCTAGCTTGATCAACAATGGGAAATATCACAGAAAAAGCTATCCAGTTCCGCCCAGTCTACAGAAGGGCAGTTTTTATAATCATAGCTAGCTGGCTTAATGGAATGCGCAAAACCCAACGATCCGTGATGTCATCACTAACCCAATGACACCCTTTGCCTGGGTTCATGATGCTGGAGTAATGAAGTGGCTTACAGATTGTCTACATGATGTCATAGGCCATTGACACAAGGAGGCACCATCATCATCTCACCCCCTCCAAGAAACTGTCCAAAAGAAAAATCCATGGACACATGCAGCCTTCAACAGGAGATTTATCTTGTGATTTCCTGAGAGACGAGGGGTGTGATCATTTTAGGGAGGTAGTGACTGAGGAAAGACAGAATCAATGAATGGAAAGATTGGCTAACAGGAAATACAATGGGGGAGTGGAGGATGAAATGTCAACAATAATTAGGAGCATAATGAAGATGTTACCTAAGATAAATGATCAAATAAAGTGAAGAAAATATCGCTAGAAGGAAGCCCTGGAGCTCCCATGAACTACAAAGCCCCCAAATAATAAATTCAGAACACCACAGACTGGTTCCTTACTTCTTCTTCCATTTCGTCCTAGTTTTGTTCTAAATTTTATCTGAAGAAAAGAGGCAGGAGATCAGATTTTTCTGAATAAACAGTTTGTGAATCAAGATTTCTTATACATTGCTGATGGAAGTGTATACTAATATAATCAGATCTATAAAAATGTGGGCCTATCTTGTAAAGTGTCACTGTTCACCGAATTCTGTGGGTTCATCAATTTTCAACATTCCCATTTCCATAACCCAAGATAAATTCTGTATGAAGGTACACAGAAAAAGAATGGAATAATTCCCCATAACGTAATACAATATGATATTAGTCATAAGCCAGAATCAATTATAACTTATAAAATATATAGCTGTATCCTTAGACAATAATAGTGAAAGTAAAGTCCAAAATGGATCCACTCAGCACAATTTTTATAAAATGAAAAGCAATAGAAAAATAACAGTATACATTGCAGGAACTCATACACGTGGTTAAAACTAGGTACAGAAAAGAGAAGTTGTAAGATGTAAATAAAACCTCAAGTAAAGGAAGATGAAAAGTCAGCATAAAGATGAGCACATAAGCCAGTTTGTAGTTAATGAACAGATTCTTGTAGATCTTGTATTTTTTCGATCATGTTTTCATCAGTAAACTTTTACCATTAAATAAACAAGCAAGTAAACACAAAAATGTGCTGCAAAAATTGTTAGGCTGTGTTTATAATCAAGAATATGGTCATTTGGGGTGTGTGGCTCAATTAGTCATTAGAGTATGCAACTCTTGATCTGGGAGTTTGTAAGTTCAAAGCCTCAACAGTGAAGTGTAAGAATTACTTTAAAGTAAATTTTTTTTTTTTTTAAGAATTCTAATCACGTTCAATGCTATAGACCAGAGGTAAATAACATTTTTTTATTCTTTGTTTTTTTTTAAGATTTTATTTATTTAATTTGAACATACAAGAGATCACAACGTAGGCAGACAGGCATGCAGAGAAGAGAGAGAGGAGAGAAAGCAGGCTCCCTGCTGAGTCAGCAGAGCCTGATGCGGGACTCGATCCCAGGACCCTGAGATCCATACCTGAGCCGAAGGCAGTGGCTTAACCCACTGAGCCACCCAGGCACCCTAAATAACATTTTTCAAATGAAACATTTTTGGTTGTGTCAGGTCTGTATGTTATAAAGTATAATTTCTATTTATAAATTTGAAAAACTGAAACAATGTTCAACATTATTGAAGGGCAATTTTTTTAATGATAAATGGATGAATCAATCAGTTTTTAAAATGAGATATTAATACTATTTTTTGCCCAAATGATAGAACTTATATCACTATGAACATATTTTAGCTGAGTACAAAGCAGATGAACCTATCAAAAAGAAGATAGTTAAAAATATTAAGGAATAAATGTTCCAGGATAAAGAAGGATTAAAAGTCACGAACAACAAGAAGAAATTGTTCTCTATTCATGAAATTCAAAGCTTACCTAACCTGTGAGAAATTACTTACGGCCTGTAGTATACCTCACCATAGTGAACCTGAAGTTTAGTTTGAATAGTCAAACTCTCACACTGTGGTTGAAAAGCAATTCTGCCATACTTGGTATAAACCATTGAATATACAATGTGGTATTAGGTTTCTAATTCCAGACAAGATGTCTTCATGATAACCTAAAATCTGAAATCTGTACATGAACTAAAAGATCCAAAGATCTGTAATTCAACTCTGGGAGATTTACTATGCCATCAAGCTACTAGAGGAAAATATTTTTGTGTGTGGGTTACAAATGAAGAGTTTCAGAGTTAGGCAAATTCCTTTCCTTTCCCACATATCCCTTGAAGTCCATTTCCGATTCAATCTTATTTGCTTCAAGCCTGAGAATTCCATGATTTTTTGGAAGATGTGTCCAGAAAATCTTTGGCAGAAGACTGTTCTTTGCAATAACCAGAGTAAATTGGCAAATACAAGATTATGAGATTTTTTATCAAATAAGTGTGAATTTTATCAAATAAGTAAAAGAAACTTTAAGTTTGCTTTAAACTTGGTCCTTTTTACCATTTAAATTAATTAACTTTAAAAATTTTAACAATCCTATCAGCTAGAAAATAGATTCAATTCTTCTTCTCTCTTTCCTTCCTTGTGCTTTTCTCTCTTCTTCCTTGTTTTCATTTTTTCCTTCTTTTTTTTGCCATCTGCTTCTGCCATCTTTTAAAAATTTGTAGATCAGAAGGGCTTTTGCTGTAGATGGTTCAGTCCTTTTCCAGCAACCACTTTTAATACCTTGATGACTGTGTTTCATAGAGTTCCTCTATCAAATTAGAAAGCAAGCTCTACAGTATTTTGTTTTTCTCCTTTTTTATATAACTCAGTGCTATTATAAAATTTTTTAAAAAGGTTTTATTTATTTATTTGAGAGAGAGAGTGAGTTAGAGAGAGCAGGAAGCATGAGAGGGGAGAAAGTCAGAGGGAGAATCAAGACTCCCCCTCGAGATCAAGGGAGCCTGATGCAGGACATGTACTCCGAGATCATGACCTGAGCCGACGGCAATTCTGAACTTGAGGTTTAATCAAAGGCTTAACTGACTGAGCCACCCAGTCCCCTGATAAGCAATGTTTTTTTTTTTTAATTTTTTATTTTTTATCAACTATATTTTTATCCCCAGTGTTACAGGTCTGTAATCGACCAGGGTTACACACTTTCACAGCACTCACCAAATCACATACCCTCCCAATTTTTCCATAATCCCGCCCCCTTCTTCTCCCCAAACCCCCTCCCGCCCGGCAACCCCCTCATTTGTTGTTTTGTGAGATTAAGAGTCACTTATGGTTTGTCTCCCTCCCAATCCATCTTGTGCATTTTTTAATACTTTGTTCCAATAACCATAGCCTATAATCATATTCATTTTACCTACGGAAAAAGCTGAGTTAAAAGGTAAATGCCCAAACTAACATAGTTAATAGCATCTATTTTGGAGTTTTAGCTTTTGGAAAGAATGTTAGTTGTAGAGAAATGTTAGTTTAGTTGAGAAGAAATAGGATTTCTCTCATGAATCAAGAAAAATAATAAAACTCTTTATAAGAATACATGTTTCTATGAAGAGATAATTGATATAAGAAATATAAATGGTCAATAGCTATTTGAAAAGTATGCTCTGTATCTATAATAATTCTGGGCTAAGTGCTCCTCTTGGCACGAACTGCTTCAAGCTTCCTCTGATTTGTCTGTTACCCCTCACCGTTGTCTATAATGAACATGTTAATATTGTTTAAATCCACAAAGGTGATCAGATAGACCAGATAAAATGTCTAGAAAGTACTAGAGTAAGAGGGGCCTTTTAATTTCTTCTATACAATCAAGAAGAAACATATTGAATTTATTTTTACTGTGTGTACTCTAATCACTTTTGGACACTGGTGGATGAAAATGAAAATAGTCTCTAGGTGCTGCAGGTTATACCAAAGAAAAAACAGCTTATGCGTATTTTTCTCACCTAATACTTGCTTTAAAAGTTGTTATATTTTGGGGCACCTGGGTGGCTCAGGGGGGTGTAATGCCTCTGTCTTCCTCGGCTAGGGCATGGTCCCAGGCCCTGGGATTGAGCCCCACATCAGGCTCTATGCTCAGTAATGGAGCCTGCTTCCCCCTTCATCCCCTCTCTCTCTGCCTGCCTCTCTGTCTACTTGTAATCTCTGTCAAATAAATAAATAAAATCTTTTAAAAAAAAGATTGTTAATATTATTGTAGTTGAATTATGAAAGACAAATATTATTGCTAAATTAAGTATATTAATAGCCAATATTAATAATACTGTTATAATTTTTAAATTTTCAAACATGTCTTTAGGTAGAGAGTTAAAATTTCCAGATTCCCAAGAGTGTAATTGAAAAATCAAATGACTTAAAGCAGAACTCAGCAAGAGAATCAAAACTAAACTAAGGGGAAAAAGAAGGACGAAAGAAAGAAAACTGAAGACAATTCCCTATTTTTGCTTATTGAGCTACTAGGTTTCAAGTGGTATGAAAACTAATCTCCCTGTTTCTTAACTGTGTTTCCCCTCCTCCTCACCCTGAATACCCACTTAACTTACTTAACTGACCTGAGCCTAAACTTTCACACTGACATTATCTAATCCTCCAATAATACCCCCAAGAATAGGTAGTTTTTTTACTCTGACACTGACTCCCCCAGTGTCAACCTGGTAGAAGTCTCAGAGCAGAGAATAAGTGGTGACTGTGGTGCCACACTCAATGTTTTCTGACTCTAGTCCTTCTCCAACTTTAGTACCATTCTGCATTTCCTTCTATTCATTTCCAAAAGCATAATTCCATCCCCATGGTAACTATTGACTGTTAAAAACTTTTGAGAGATTTTCTTTCCACATTTTCTATCAGTTTTTTTTTGCCTGACCTTAATTATGAACATCAATTTTCTCCATGTGTTTGGAAAATTTCTGGTTAATTATGCCTACATATCTGTGTCCGGAACAGTCCCTAAGTAATTCCAGAAAAAACTGCAGACCCCTGCTGACTATGGTGCTGTGAAATGCAAATACTTCCTCAACCAGGGCATTTATGGAGGGGTGACACCAAATAAAACGCATTTTTGTCTGATGCTGTAGGGAGCCCCAAAAGTTCCCGAGATATAGCTTGGGAAAGGAAACCTTTGATATTTCTGGAAGCTGTGCAGAAAGTCCAAGCCATCCCAATTAGTGTGTAGTGGAAAATGGTATTAAAACATTGTGAAAGTATCTTAAATGTGAATAGAGGAACGAGAATTACGGGAGCAGTTAAGAAACTTACAGAGTATAAACTATACCTTCTTACCAGAGGAATACTGTCTTGATCATATTTTTTTTTCTCTCTGGATAAAGCACTGTTTTATATTCTAACTAGAATTTGAACTAAAATTATATTGCAGCAAAACAAATAATCTACTTTTCAGTTGTGTCCAGTATTCATGGTGAGAAGTGTGAGGCATATACTCATTGTAGAGAATAGCCTCTGGAGTAGGAAACTACCCATGTTATATTCCCTTGGGACCCGGGGGTCTTAATTTTCTGTGTTTCTCTGAAATTGATAGTATCTCCTGAAAGTGTGCCTTTCATCAAGGTCAGAGACAGACCCTCCTGGTCAGTACAATCATAAAATTTCAGTGATGGAAATTAAGTACAGTTTTTAAACAACATTTCTTCTTGGCTACTTTTTTTTTTTTTTTAAAAGGAAAATACTATTTAGAACGAAGTTTGCCATTTAGTTCTAGTTCCTTTAGAAGCCAGATGATTTAGGTGAGTGGTCAGAGAAGACCAAGCAAAAGGAAATGAGCTGGTTACTGATGTGCACCAACTGTACCTATGGCAGAAGAGCCAGCCTTGAATTACTGGTTTTGTTTGCGTTTTAATGGGAGAGTAGAAAAACACTTTTGAAGTCCTTGAGAATTTTTGTTTTTACATGGGGCAATGTTCTAAATTTTAAAATTAAATGTTAAACATAATTAATGTTCTTTTTAAATAACAAAACAATGATGGAAAGCTTACCTATTTATTTTTCATTTTATAAAGCATTATGTAAATTCAGTAGTACTGATCAAGAATCCAACACTTTAGAGGTTTTGAGAAGGAAATATGATAGTCTGTCTCTATCTACATTTTCCTCTTATTTTTTCTTTTTTTAACCACACACACACAAAATCTGCCCACATTTTGGTAGGGTTGTTTTTTTTTTTTGTAGTTTTCTTTTTTTTTTTTAATATTTTTATTTATTTCTTTGATAGAGAGCAGATGTCAGGCAGAGAGGCAGGCAGAGAGAGAGGGGGAAGCAGGCTCCCTGCGGAGCAGAGAGTCCCAATGTGGGGTTCAATCCCGGGAGCCTGGGATTATGACCTGAGCCGAGGGCAGAGGGTTTAACCAACTGAGCCACCCAGGGCACCCTGTTTCAGTTTATTTCATGCAATTAGTTATATGTACACATGTCCATATATATATATAATTGAAGGAGTCTTGTTTGTTTTTGAATATATAAGATATAGAAATGTACTATAACTCCCAATTTATTTAAAATCAACTTATGCTTAAATATCCTTCATTCAGAGGCACCTGGGTTTTTTTAAAGCCTCTGCCTTCAGCTCAGGTCATGATCCCAGGGTCCTAGTATTGAGCCCCAAATCGGGCTCTCTGCATAGCAAGGAGCCTGCTTCCCTCTCTCTCTCTCTGCCTGCTGCTCTGCCTACTTGTGATCTCTCTCTGTCAAATTAATAAATAAAATCTTTAAAAAATATATCCTTCATTTAATGGTAATGATTGCTTTTAGAAAAATAAAGAGAAATTAAGAGTAAATTTATTTAAAATTTTACCCTTCTTTTGTTCAAAAGCAAAGGTAAATTTTCAAGTTTCTTTCTTCATAATTTCTTGGAGTTTGGAAAGCAAATGTAGAAAAACAATGAGGTTCAAAGAAGAGATTGTCAGTCTTGACATTAACTATGTGGATAATATCAGTGATGTGAATCTACTGGTTTAGCTTGGCTGAAGATTAGATAGATAAAGGAAGGAAGGCAGTGTCTTGAGATATAGCCTAGAGGAATCTCTACATTAAAGTATAGTTTGCTATGTTTAAGGAATAGGAACCACAGTTTAAATAAGTCAATAAACTATTTAGGTTGCATTGTGTGTGAGCATTATACAATCTGGAGAATATGAACATTTTAAAATTACAGTAACTACACTAAAAATAACTTTGAATATGGAGTGGAGCAGAGTCATAATATATCTTCCCCTCAACCCCACATAAGCTTATCAAGAATGAGTGGCTACAATACAGGGTATCTGTTACTCATTTCCTTTTCTTCTAATGGTTAGAGAATTTTTACTAAATAGACATTTCACTAGTTCTCAGTAATAGGAGACTCTACACAGGTTTCAAGCACTTACCAAGTATAGACTTCATAGTCATTATCCCTGTATCTGGAACATTCTATGTAAGTATTCTAGGGAGTGAATGAATCTTGTGTTTCAGCTCCACCAAGTAAGAGAAGACAACAGTAGAGAAGGTTAGTGTGTTTCAGCTGAGAAAGGTTTTAATATTGTGATTCTTTGAGGCAGAAGGGAGTAGTTACCTCTTTAAATCTTGCTCATTCCTAAGTAAAGCTAAAAGAGTAGAAAGTCTTAGAGACTTTCACCTTGGAAGATGAGCATTTATGTAGCAAAGAACCCTTGGATATATCATCTACCTGAAGTGGGTACAATCAGCCAGATGGAAGTGATTTGAAAGGACTGGGCAAAATGTAATTTGATAGAGAATAAAAGTAATCTCTTGGTCATATTGATAAATCCACTTAACTGGGATTTTAATCAACCACCACAGATGTCTCAAAATATTTTTATTGGAATTGAATGATCACTATGCTCATCCTAGACATGAGAAAGATACTTTGGGGATAATATTATAATAGTACATCATAATCCTGAGACACATGTCAACATCCACAGCTGACTGGAGAGGTACTGAAATGTTTCCTGGCCAATAGACCAGGCACATTGCAGGAGAGTGATGATGAAAACTTGAATAACTGCCTGATAGGAGCAAGCCAAAGTAACCAAAAACAGCATAAACTCAGGTATGAGAGTTAAAACCACATGCACACAACTCAAAAAAAAAAAAAAAAAAAAAAAACCCTAGAAACTTGAACAATGCCCATTGAATTTATATTTCTATTAATGTTAAAGGTGGAGTAAGGAGGTGAAGTTTAAGTAAGTACATATGCAAACGAATTGTTGCCAACTTAAAAAAGCACCCACATGTATATATCATAGGGGATATTGGGAAAAAGATGAAGACATCCATGGCTTAAATCAGAATGCTGGATTATGTTAGAAAGGGCTATTCTAAGACCACTGGCTCTAAAAGAATTATAATTTTCAGTTAAGTAATTATTGCACAAAAAGGACTTACACAAATAGGAATTTTCTTGAATGCTAGCCTAGATCTTCTCCCAGACTGACAATATAAAGAGAAATAGGCTAGCGGCACTGGGGTCCCTGAGCAGCAGACTGCTCATAATTCTCAGTTTCTGCTGACCACTGAAATTCAGATGGGCTTTTATGAAGTAACATGGAGGCAATTAAAAACTTTTTCTTTTATTTGGCTTTATCGTCTTTTTATCAACTGCTTGTTTGAAAGAAAACTAGAGAATACTAAGGCAACTTAAACTGTGTCTAAGTTGTTCTCCTTACCAAAGTTTGAAAAATAACATCTTTTGTTTGTTTTTGGTTTTTGTTCTCAAGAAGTTTGGATAGCCAACTAGATTAAGAATTTCAATGGCTTTAAAATCATATGTTTCTCCAACTTCTGGGCAATGGGGCTCCTGTTCAATTACAATGAGAACAAAATACTGAAAACCCCAGCCTGGCTAATATAATTAATAAGGCCAAGATTTCTATGAGCTAAGAATTGCTGTACAAGGATAATGAGGTGGAAAGAATTGTCGTATAGTTATGGATGGGCTCCACTTCCCACATTTTTAACAGTACTTTTTTGATGATCTCTTTGTAGGCCCTCAAGAGATGACACTTTCTGTATTGGTAGGGATTATCTTATTCTAACTTCAGATTCTGGAAGACTGGGGCATTTAAGGTTTAAGGTTATGATTTCTGTAACCTGCTATTTTTCAAAGCAAAGTTCTTTTTGGTGGAATTTTTCACTGCTTGGTGCCTATCATTTTCTTGCCATCATCTTCTAGCAATCTACCCAATGAAAAGAGTGAGTTAAAGATTATGTCTTAGAAGAACTGTTAGATGTAAATACATATAACACAGATCCCTTATCTTAAAGACTAGAGTAATAAATAAATAAATAAATAAATAGAGTAATAAATAAAACCTTGAACAACAGAAAGTAGTATATAATTAGGGTTACATTTTTCAAAGGATTAAGGATCAACCTGGGTAGCACAGATTGGTTAAAGTACTATGGAATATACCAAATTTGATTGAATGATAGGTAGATTCTCCAAAGATATAGGGATAAGGAATGTAATTTCAAGGAGTGGGAACCTTAGTATAGTACATGAAAGAGGATAGTGAATCATATAAACCAGAGCCCGGGCTTTGAAGACAGGCAACTGTAGTCTGAAATTTGGCTCTATCTTTTATAAATTTATAGAAGCTTAGTCAAGTTACAAAATCTTAGCCTCATATTTTTGTATCTAAAAAAATGGGATTCTTGTATTAGCTTAATATTTGTGTGTGTGTGTGTGTGTGTGTGTGTGTGTGTGTTTCTAGACAGTATCCAACGAAAGTAGTTCAGGTAAACAGAGAAATGCACAATATGTAAAATGTGATCATAGTGTACCAGATTTAGTTTATACATCACAAGCAGATATTCAATTTTGCCCTCCTTGCTTTCTTTCTAGCTGAAGTATCCATAACAATGGTTGTCTTTGCCTCTACCATACAACCAAGGGCCCACTATTGTTGCTTGTGTGGATCCTTTTTGGTCTTTCTCAGACATGTTGAGACATTGTTTTGTCTCCTTCCAACATGTCACCTTTGGCTTCTCACCTCTGGACCTGTTTTGGTTTTGAGTTTCCTTCTTCCAAAGAGGAGCTTGAATAAAAAACTTGTATGTAGCTAGTTTATGTGAGAAGGGGATCTCTGGAGTTAGGAATGACAGAACAAAGGAGATGTGATTGGAAAGGAGGAAAATCCAACATAAATGTACATTTTTGAGGTCATTGAGGAGAGCAAATGTTATGTCATGTGCCCCACAATGTGCAAGGCAGTTGTCCTAGCATTGAGAATATTAGGTTGACTAAAACTATAGACAAGAACTTAGAGTTTTGGTTTTTTTTTAAAGATTTTATTTATTTATTTGACAGACGGAGATCACAAGCAGGCAGAGAGGCAGGCAGAGAGAGAGGAGGAAGCAGGCTCCCCGCTGAGCAGAGAGCCCAATGCGGGGCTGGATCCCAGGACCCTGAGATCATGATCTGAGCCGAAACGGCAGCGGCTTAAACCCACTGAGCCACCCAGGCGCCCCAAGAACTTAGAGTTTTGAGGAAAATCAGATATCAAACAAATACTTATATAAAGAAATAAATAACTGAAGCTTGCAGAGAATCTCTGTGGAAGAAAAGGTATACAGTGCTGTGAGAGAGTGAATGAGGAAATAATTTTTTTATTACTTAAATATTTTTATTTGAGTAGAGTTGACAAACAATGTGTACATTAGTTTCATATGGACGACATAGTGATTCAATCTCTCTTTATATTATGCTATTCTCGCCACAAGTGTAACTACCATCTGTCACAACACAACACTATTCCAGTACAATTGACTATATTTCCTATGCTATGCCTTTTATTCCTGTGTCATTCATTCCATAACTGGAAACTTGTATCTCCCACTCCCATTCACCATTTTGCCCCCCACTCTCTGGTAACTATGAGTTTGTTCTCTGTATTTATAGGTTTATTCTGCTTTTTGTTTGCTTTGTTTTTCAGATGTCATGTATAAAGTGAAATTCATATGGTATTTGACTTTCTCAGATTTATTTCACTTTGCCTAATACCTTAAAGTTCCATCAAACATGTCACAAATGGCAAGAATTCATTCTTTTTTTATAGCTGAGTAATATTCCATTTTGTATATATCACATCTTCTTATTCATTTGTCTATTGATAGACATTTAGGTTGCTTCCATATCTTGGCTATTATAAAATAATGCTGTGGTAAATTTAGGAGTGCAAATATCTTTTAAATAGGTGTTTTCATTTAGGGAGATAAATACCCAGTAGTGGAATTATTGAATCATATGGTATTTCCTATTTTTAATTTTTTGAGGAAACTTCACAGTGGCTGTACCAATTTACATTCTTATCAACAGTATACAAGTGTTCCTTTTTCTCTACATCATTGCCAACACTTGGTATTTCTTAACTTTTTTATTTTAACTATTCTACCAGGTATGAGGTAATTGTGGTTTTGATTTGCATTTCCCTGATTATTAGTGATGTTGAGCATCTTTTCCTGTGTCTTTTGGCCATCTGTATGCTTTATTTAGAATAATGCCTATTCAGGTCTTCTGCCTATTTTTTTAAATTGAGTTTTTTGGTGTTGTATGAATTCTTTGTATATTTTGAATATTAAGCTCCTATTGTATATATCATTTTCAAATATCTTCTCCTATTCAGTAGGTTGTCTTTTTGTTTTGTTGATGGTTTCCTTCCCTGTGCAAAAGCTTTCTATTTTGGTGTAATTCCAGTACTTTTGCTTTTGTTTTCTTTGCCTGAGGAGACATATCTAGGAAAATGTTGCTATAGCTGATGTCAGAGAAATTGTTGCCTGTGTTCTAGGATTTTTATGGTTTCAGGTCTCACATCTAAGTTTTTAATCCATGTTGAATTTACTTTTTGTATAGGGTGTAAAAAAATGGTCCCCAGACTTATTTTTTGTACGTAGCTGTCTAGTTTTCCCAGCACCATTTATTGAAGAGACTGTCTTTTCTCCATTGTATATTCTTGCCTCTTTGTCATAGATTAATTGGTCATGTGAGTGTGCATTTGTTCTGGGATCTTGGTTCTGTTTCACTGATCAATGTGTCTTTTTTTGTGGCTATACCATACAGTTTTGATTACTCCAGCCTTGTAGTATATTTTGAAATTTGGGATTACGATACCTTCAGCTTTGTTCTTCTTTCCTAGGACTGCTTAACTGTTCAGGGTCTTCTGTGTCCTGTAAAATTTTTGTATTAATTGTCCTAGTTTTGTGAATAATACTGGTGGTATTTTTATGGAAATTGCATTAAATCTGTAGGTTCACTTGGGTGATATCAACACTTTAAAATATTAATTCTTAATCCCTGAGCATAGAATATCTATCCATTTTTTGTGTCATCTTCAGTTTCTTTCCTCAGTTTTATAGTTTTTGGAGTGGGGTTTTTCATCTGTTTGGTTAAATTTATTTGTAGGTAATTTATTCTTTTTGAGGCAATTGTAAATGGTCTGTTTTTAAATTTCTCTTTCTGCTAGTTCATTATTGATGTATAGAAACACTATTGATTTCTGGGCATTAATTTTGTATCCTGCCATTTTACTGAATTCATTTATAACTTGATGTGTTTTTTTATGGAATCTTTAAGATTTTATATGTATAGTATCATGTCTTCTGCAAATAGTGACAGTTTACTTCTTCTTTACCCATATGGATGCTTATTTCTTTTCTTGTCTGGCCTTGCTGTGGCTAGGACTTTCGGGTACTAGATTGAATGAGAGTGGTGAAAGTGGGACATCCTTGTCTTTTTTGATCTTAGAGGAAAAGGTCTCCATATTTTACCATTGAGTATGACATTAGCTGTGAGTTTTTCATATATGGTCTTTATTATGTTGAGGTATGTTTTCCTTTTAACTCCATTTTGTTGAGTTTTTTTTTTTTTTTTTTTTTTGTATCATGAGTGAATGTTGAA
Source organism: Mustela putorius furo (assembly GCF_011764305.1). NCBI lineage: Eukaryota > Metazoa > Chordata > Mammalia > Carnivora > Mustelidae > Mustela > Mustela putorius. The sequence goes on along the minus strand of NW_025422366.1, from coordinate 25,231 downwards.
TTTTGTCAAAATACTTTTTTTGCATCTATTGAGGTAGTCATATGAATTTTTATCCTTTTTGTTGTTGATGTGGCTTATGATATAGATTGATATATGAATATCAAACCATCCTTGTATCCCCAGAGTAAATCCCACTTGGTGGTGGTGAATGGCCTTTTCAGTGTATTACTATATGTAATTTGCTAACATTTTGTTGAAGATTTTTGCATCTGTGTTCATCAGGGATATTTGCGTATAGTTTTCTTTTTTATGGTGTCTTTTTCGGGGATTTGGTATCAAAGTAATTCTGACCTCAAATATATTTGGAAGCTTTCCCTTCCATTTCTGTTTTGTGGAATAGTTTGTGGAGAATAAATATTAACTTTTCTTTAAATCTTGAGTAGTATTCACCTGTGAATCCATATGTTCCTGGAATTTTATTTTTTCTGGTAGTTTTCTTTTCTGATTTAATTTCATTACTTATAGCTGATTTTTATTGTACTGTTTATCCTAGTTATGTGAATAATGCTTGTAGCTGTTCAGATTTTCTATTTCTTCCTGGTTCAGTTTTGAATGATTGTGTGCTTCTAGGAATTTATACACTTCTTCTAGATTGTCTAGTTTGTTGTTATAATATAACCCTTTATAATCCTCTGTATTTATGTGGTGGCTATTGTTACTTTACTTGCATATCTGATTTCATTTATTTGGGACCTTTTCTTTGATGAGTTTGGTTAATTTATCAGTTTTGTTCATCTTTCCAAAGAACAAGATCTTGGTTTCACTAATTCTCTTTCTGGTTTTTGTTTTTGTTTTTGTTTTTATGTCTGTGTCATTAACTTCAGCTCTCATCTTTATTTTCTTCCTTCTACACACCATGGACTTTGTTCTTAAGTTTCTCTAGTTTCTTTAGGTAAAAGATGGAATAATTTAGATTTGTAATTCAGAGAAGCCTACATAACAAGTGAGGTCTAAAATATTCCTGAGACACATAAAGATAGAAAACAACTGTAATTTTAGAGTAATAGTAACTCATATACACCTAGTCTTTGGGTGTTCACATGTGATTTATCATATAAAGTTATTTTACTTTTATTTTTGGCTGGCTGAATGTAAATAGTTTGCTCAAATCACAAAACTGTTAAGTGGTAGACCTAGATTTTAAACTGAGGCAGCCTCACTGAGAGAACCCGTGCTCCTAGACACTATACTGTGAAGAATGAAGAAAAAAAAATGGTAGAAAATACCAGTGGAACAAAGAATATTATGTGGGATAATACTATGAGAGCCATTGATAGTTTCTTATTGGCATTCGTTCTGCTCAATAGACAATTGTAATGAAAACTGAAAAAATTCTGTTTGAGGATACCTATAACAGATCCATTCAAAGCCAAGTCTTCATACATCTACAAGGCGTTTACATGACCTCACCCCTGTTTATTCCTTTGATTGATTACCTACTACTCCTGTCCCTCATTCACTCTACCTACCTTAAATTCCTTACTGTTCCTAGAACATGTCAATCATGCTTTATATTATAACCTTATGGCTTTTGTAGTAGTTGCCCTTATAATTGACACATAATTCCCCTAGTTGTCCTTACATATAATCAATTTCTTTAAGTCTTTGTTTAAATATTACCTACTCAAAGATGCCTTTCCTGTGCTGACCATTCAATTTAATGCTGTAATCAACCTGACCCTGGGTAGTCATTTTCATTCTTACTCTACTCTACTTCTTTTTTTGCCTATACTACACAGATCAGCTTCTAACATTAACATGTGGTTATTTATTATGTTTATTTAGTACTGTATATTGAGTATTTTCTGTATTGCACTATTAGAGCCTTAAAGACATGAATACTTATTTTGCTCTCAAATTTACCTCCAGTTGTCTATACAGTAAAAAGTTAGTACTGTATAATATGTAATCAGATCTGTGAAAATAATAAACACAATGATTATACAGTATTTCTTGGGTAATCACAGCTCATCAAGTATACACAGTATACTTTGATGGGCTATATCAATATTTCTTAGTTTGTAAAGTTGGTTTCTGGGTGTGAAGTAGACTTCAGAGACATCAGACTTCAGAGATATAATTTTTTTGTCTATGTTACTTTTCTTATTGTAAGTTGAGCTGATTAACATGTATCCTAACAACAATTAAGACTTATCATTTGATATACTTTAATGGCAAGCAAGACAGGACTGAATGTGTTTAGACACACCATTTTGGTAATAAAGTATTTATGGGTCAGGGTGAAAAAGAAATGGTTGATATCAATCAGTTCTGAAAGTGCTGATTAGTCAACTAGTGATATATAAATGTTACATTATAACTTGAAGAACATGTAGCATATTATCTTTTTTCCAGCCATCTTAGCTCTTGTTAGTGTGAAAATGAGATTGTAGCTCCAGAATAGAGGGTTGGTGAGAAAGCATTAAAATGGAATAGATATATAGTCTGTGCAAAAATATCTTACAAAGACATTTTAGGAAAAATCTCTTCCCACTGAGTATGGTTAACAAAGTTGTATATAATTTCAAAAGAAACATTCATTAAATACGTATTAGAGATGGCAAGGAAATAAGAATGTTTTAAAATCAGTTTTATTTCAAGGCACACTAAAAAGTTAGAGAAAATGCATTCTTGAGACAAAGCAGTCCTCAGAGCCTGAAGCAGATAAGACATATTTTAGAATTATTGGACAAAGAATTTAAAATAACTATAACACATAAAGGGTTCTAATGGGAAAAGTAGGCTATATGCAAGAACAGTTATTAATGAAAATAGAGAGATAGAAACTCTAAAAATGACAAAAAAAAATAATTCATGCAGAGTATTCAAGAATGGGGGATAATAATAAAAGGACATACGTAAAATTGGAATTCCAGAGGGAAACAAGGAGAAAAAGAGAAGACAAATTTGAAATAATAATGGCTTGAAATCTTTCCAAAAGTAGTGACCAACATGAAAAAAAAAAAAAAAAGAAAGAAGATAAAACTCTACACATAGGTATATTATATTCCAACTATAGAAAACAAAAGAAAAAAAGAAATTGAAGGAATCCAAAAGGGATAAACATATTGTTTATAGTGGAACAAGGATGTGAATTATATCAGACTTCTTGTCATAAGGCATGTAATTAGAAAGAGTGAAGTGAAATATTTACCATGTTAAAAAAACCAACCAACCAAACAAAACCCAAGCAAAAACACTAACCTAGACTTATATGTTTAGCAAAATTATCCTCCAAAAGTGGGGGGGGGGGGAAGGAATCTTTCTTAGAGAAAAATACTGAAAGGAAAACACTCATTCTTTGAAGACATAACATTCCTTAGTGTGCATGTTCCTAATAACAGAGCGTGAAAATCATGAGGCAAAACCTGATATAAATCCAAAGAGGAAGAAACAAATCTACTATTATAGTTAGAGACTTCAACTCTTGGTTTTCAATAACCGATACAACCAGAAGGCAGAAATTTAGTAATCAAAGAGTTGTTCTCAAAAGAACCATCAGTCAGCTTGATCTAATTTACATTTATAGTCCCCTTCATCCAACGATAGTAGAATACACATGCTTTTCCAGTTCATATGGAATGTTCAGCAAGATAGAACACATTTTGGGTCATAAAATACACCTTAATAAATTTAAAAAAGTAGAAAGCATATCAAGTATGTTCTCAAATCACATTGGATTTGAGAACTAAACTAAAAATCAATGGAAGTATAGCTGGAACATTCTAATACATTTGGAGATTAAGCAATAGACTTATAAATAGCACATGGATCAAAGAAGTCTCAAAATGTATTAAAAATGCCTTGAAATGGCATTTTTAATGTCTGGGAGGCTTAGTAGTTAAAGCCTCTGCCTTCAACTTGGGTCAGGATCCCAGAGTCCTGGGATTGAGCCCCACATCAGGATCTCTGCTTGGCAGCAAGCCTGATTCCCATTCTCTCTCTCTGCCTGCCTCTCTGTCTACTTGTGATCTCTGTCTGTCAAATAAATAATAATAAATAAAATCTTTTAAAAAATGCTTTGAACTACATGAGAGTGATACTACAACTTATCAAATTTTGTACGACACAATGAAAGAAGTATTTATAGGGAAATTTATAGCATTGAATTCATATATTAGAAAAGAATAAGGAGCTAAAGTCAGTAATTTAAGCTTACATCTTAGAAAACTGAAAATAAGAATATTATTTTCAAAATAAAGAACAAGTTAAGCCTAGAGCAAATAAAAAATATATAAATATTAGAACAGAAATCAATGAAATTTGAAACAGAAAAACAATAGGAAAATCTCAACAACAAAATTCCCCAAAGTAGTTGAATCATACTTTATTTCTGTTATCCCTTTAAAGAAGTCTAATACGTATTCCATATATATTTTTAAAAATATTACATAGCTGAAAAATGATTTTTTTTCTGTCTAATGAAACTTTTTAAAATTTCTTTTCAGTGTAACAGAATTCATTGTTTTTGCACCACACTCAGTGCTCCATTCAATACATGCCCTCCATAATACCCACTACCTGGCTCCCCTGAACTCCCACCCCCTGCCCCTTCAAAACCATCAGATTGTTTTTCAGAGTCCATAGTCTCTCATGGTTCCCCTCCCCTTCCAATTTCCCTCAACTTCCTTCTCCTCTCCATCTCCCTATGTCCTCCATGTTATTTGTTATGCTCCACAAATAAGGGAAACCATATGATATTTGACTCTCTCTCTCTGCTTGACTTATTTCACTCAGCATAATCTCTTCTAGTCTTGTCCATGTTGCTACAAAAGTTGGGTATTCATCCTTTCTGATGGAGGCATAATACTCCATAGTGTATATGGACCACATCTTTCTTATCCATTCATCCGTTGAAGGGCATCTTGGTTCTCTCCACAGTTTGGCGACAGTGGCCATTGCTGTTATAAACATTGGGGGACAGATGGCCCTTCTTTTCACTACATCTGTATCTTTGGGGTAAATACCCAGAAGTGCAATGGCAGGGTCATAGGGAAGTTCTATTTTTTAATTTCTTGAGGAATCTCCACACTGTTCTCCAAAGAGGCTGCACCAACTTGCATTCCCACCAACAGTGGAAGAGGGTTCCCCTTTCTCCACATCCCCTCCAACACATGTTGTTTCCTGTCTTGCTAATTTTGGCCATTCTAACTGGTGTAAGGTGATATCTCAATGTTGTTTTAATTTGAATCTCGCTGATGGCTAGTGATGATGAACATTTTTTCATGAGTCTGATAGCCATTTGTATGTCTTCATTAGTGAAGTGTTTGTTCATGTCTTCTGCCCATTTTTTGACATGATTATCTGTTTTGTGTGTGTTGAGTTTGAGAAGTTCTTATAGATTCTGGATATCAGCCTTTTGTCTGTACGGTCATTAGCAAATATGTTCTCCCATTCCTTGGGTTGCCTCATTGTTTTGTTGACTATTTCCTTTGCTGTGCAGAAGCTTTTGATTTTTATGAAGTCCCAAAAGTTCATTTTCACTTTCATTTCCTTTGCGTTTGGAGACATATCTTGAAAGAAGTTGCTGTGGCTAATATTGAAGAGGTTACTGCCAATGTTCTCCTCTAGGATTCTGATGGATTCCTGTTTCACATTGAGGTCTTTTATCCATTTCGAGTCTATCTTTGTGTACAGTGTAAGGGAATGGGTGATTTCATTCTACATATAGCTGTCCAATTTTTGCAGCACCATTTATTGAAGATACTGTCTTTTTTCCACTGTATATTTTTTCCTGCTTTGTCAAAGATTATTTGACCATAGAGTTGAGGGTCCATATCTGGGCTCTCTACTCTGTTCCACTGGTCTATGTGTCTTTTTTAATGACAGTACCATGCTGCCTTGGTGATCACAGCTTTGTAGTAAAGTTTGAAATCAGGTAATGTGATGCCACCAGTTTTATTTTTGTTTTCAACATTTCCTTAGCAATTTGGGGTGTCTTCTGACTCCATACAAAATTTTGGATTATTTGCTCCATCTCTTTGAAAAATACTGGTGGAATTTTGATCAGAATGGCATTAAAAGTATAGATTGCTCTAGGCAGTATAGACATTTTAACAATGTTTATTCTTCTCTGATCCAAGAGCATGGAATGGTCTTCTATCTTTTTTTGTGTCTCCTTCAGTTTTTCTTTCATGAGTGTTCTGTAGTTCCTCGAGTACAGATCCTTTACCTCTTTTGTTAAGTTTATTCCCAGGTATCTTATGGTTCTTGGTGCTATAGTAAATGGAATCAATTCTCTAATTTCCCTTTCTGTATAAGAAAGCAAACTGATTTCTATACATTGACTTTGTATCCTGCCTAATCCTGCCGACATTACTGAATTGCTGTATGAGTTCTAGTAGTTTGGGGGTGGAGTCTTTTTGGGTTTTCCATATAAAGAATCATGTCATCTGCAAAGAGAGCGAGAGAGTTTGACTTCTTCATTGCCAAATTGGATACCTTTTATTTCTCTTTGTTGTCTGATTGCTGTTGCTAGGACTTTCTAATACTATATTGAACAAGAATGGTGAAAAAAAAAAAAAAGTGGGCACCTTGTCGTGTTCCTGATTTCAACGGGAAGGCTACAAGCTTTTTCCCATTGAGGATGATATTTGCTGTGGGTCTTTTCATAGATAGATTTTATGAAGTTCAGGAATGTTCCCTCTATCCCTATACTTTGAAGCGTTTTAATCAGGAATGGATGCTGGATTTTGTCAAATGCTTTTTTCTGTATCAAATGAGAGAACCATGTGGTTCTTCTCTATTCTCTTATTGATTTGTTCTCTCACATTGATTGATTTGCAAATGTTGAACCATCATCGTATAACCCCAGGGATGGAATCCCACCTGGTCATGGTGGATAATCTTTTTAATGTGCTGTTGGATCCTCTTTGCCAGGATCTTGTTGAGAATCTTAGCATCCGTATTCATCAGTGATATTGGTCTGAAATTCTTCTTTTTGGTGTGGTCTTTGCCTGTTTGGGGGATTAGGGTAACACTGGCTTTCATAGAAAAGGTCTGTAAAGTTTTCCTTCTATTTCAATTTTTTGCAACAGCTTCAGGAGAATAGGTGTTATTTCTTCGTGATTGAAAGTTTGGTAGAATCCCTAGGGAATCTGTCAGGTCCTGGGCTCTTGTTTTTTTGGGAGGATTTTGATCACTGCTTCAATCTCATTACTAGATATCGGTCTATTTGGGTTGTCAATTTCTTCTTCTGGTTCAGTTTTGGGAGTTTATAGTTTTGTAGGAATTCATGCATTTCATCTAGGTTGCTTAACTTATTGGCATATAACTGTTGATAATAACTTCTGATGATTGTTTTCTACTTCCTTGGTGTTCATTGTGATCTCTCCCTTTTCATTCATAATTTTTGATGAATTTGGGTTTTTCTCTCTTTTCTTTTGGATTAGTGTGGCCAATGGTTTATCGATCTTAATGATTCTTTCAAAAAACCAGCTTCTAGTTTTATTTGATACGTTCTACTTTTACTCTCTGGTTTTCTACCTCATTGATCTCAGCTCTAATCTTGATTATTTCTCTTCTTATGTGTGGAGTTGGTTTTATTTGTTGTTGATTTCTCCAGTTCTTTAAGGTGTAGAGACAGCTGCTGGGTTCTGGATTTTTTCAATTCTTTTGAGGGATGCTTGGATGGCTATGTATTTCCCCCCTTAGGACCACCTTTGCTGTATCCCATAGGTTTGGGACTGAAGTGTCTTCATTCCCAGTGGTTTCCATGAATTGTTTAAGTTCTTCTTTGATCTCCTGGTTGATCCAAGCATTCTTAAGCAAGGTGGTCCTTTAGCTTCCAGGTGTTTGAGTTCCTCACGAACTTTTTCCCTTGTTATTGAGCTCCAGTTTTCAAAGCATTGTGGTCTGAGAATGTGCAGGGAATAATCTCAGTCTTTTGGTATTGGTTGAGTCCTGATTTGTGACCCAGTATGTGGTCTATTCTGGAGAAGGTTCACTTCTCCAGAAGTGAGAAGAATGAGTATTCTCTTGTTTTAGGGTGGAATGTTCTGTATATATCTATGAGGTCTATCTGGTCCAATGTGTCATTCAATGCTCTTGTTTCTTTATTGATTTTTCTTTTCTGCTTCGATGATCTGTTCTATTTCTGAGAGAGGCATGTTAAGGTCTCCTACTATTAGTGTATTCATATCAATATGACTCTTTAAAAATCTTGATTAACAGTTTTCTTTCTGTAATTGGCTGCTCCCATATTGGGGGCATAGATATTTACAATTGTTAGATTCCTCTTGGTGGATAGTCCCTTTAAGAATTATGTAGTGTCCTTCTGTATCTCTGACTACAGTCTTTAGTTTTAAAAAAACTCAAATTGTCTGATATAAGAATCACTATCCTGGCCTTCTTTTGAGGCCCATTGGCATGAAAAATCCTTCTCCATCCCTTCACTTTCAGTCTGGGTGTATCTTTAGGTTCAAAATGGGTCTCTTGTAGACAACATATGGATGGGTCCTGTCGTTTCATCCAATCTTCAACCCTGTGCCATTTTATGGGCGCATTTAGGCCATTCACATTGAGAGAGTGATTATTCATAGGTACGGTTTTATTGACAGGACAAAAAATCGTGTTAACCTTTGAAGTCTTTCTTTCTGCAGATTGTCTCTATATTTCTGTTCAATGCTATTCGTACAATTTTTCCTCTTTTATAGTACCCCCCTTAATATTTTTACTGCAGTGTTGGGTTGGTGGTTGCATAGTCCCTTTTTCAGCAGCTTGCTTGGTCTTGGAAACTTTATCTCTCTATCTATTTTGAAGATGTCAGTCTTGCTGGATAAAGTATTTATGTTCTTCTCATGCATGTTCTTCTCATTTAGTGCCCTGAATATATCTTGCCAGCCCTTTCTGGCTTGCAAGATTTCTGTGGACAGGTCTGACATTATTCTGATGGGCTTTTCCTCTACACGTAAGGCGTTTCTTCTTTCTGTTTTCTAGCTGCCATCAAGGGGGTCTGCCTACATTATAATTCTTCATTCTTACTATTAGGTGTCTCGTGAACTTTCAAGAGTCCATTCTGCCTCTAGTACATGAACGCTGGTTCCATTCTTGAGGTTGGATAAATTTTCATGGAGAACTTGTTCCACTGTATCTTCTAGACTTCTTTCTTTCTCCTCCCCTTCAGGGATTCCAATAATTCTGACGTTGGAAATGTTTCATGGCATAATTTTATTCCCTGATTCTGTTTTTATGGCTTCTATGCTATTTGTTCCAGGCTTCCTCCTGATCCTTTCTCTTTATCTGTTTGTCCTCCAGATCACTAATTCTATCTTCTGTCTCAGTTACCCTAGCTTTTTAGAGAATTTAGATTAGATTGGAACTCATTGAAAGCATTGTGAACATCATCCCTGGTGGCTTTCATTTCTGCCCTAAGCAATTCTGTTTTTGTCATCCATGGCTTTCTCCAACCTAGGTATTGCCCTGGATCATTGTTAGCCTGAATTCCCTTTTGACATATTGTTTATGTCAATAGATATTAGCTCTGTTGCAGAAGGCGCATCCTCTGATTTTTTTTCTTCCTTTGGGCATTCCTCCTCCTAGTCATTTTTGGTGAGAGATGGCTGAAATGGTTGTAGCTGGTTATATCGGCTGTGGTGCAGTCAAGGTGATGAGGGAGCAGGAGGCTGGCTGAGGACACAGCAAAAGCTGCGCCTTGCACCCCCCTCTTCCAACCCACTCCCCTCCATATGTGTAGCATTCCTCAGGCACCCCTGACTGCCATAAAAACGATAAATAGCTAACTTGCAGGGATCACAATCCTGCAGAACAGGAATCTCCCTTGCCCTACAAGATGTCCTAGAGACCTAAACAGGGAGGTTACCTTATCAATAGCACAAATTTTTCCAGAGGCAAATAACTCTTGGTTCCTGAAGCCCTAATGTCCCCCCTCCCACCATAAACTGGAGGAGACTGGGGTAGAAAGGAATGTAAATGATAGCCAGATCATAATGCCCCCACCAAGAATCCCCCCCAATTATCTTGATGTGTAGTGCCCTGACCTAAAGACGACATTGATCAAGCCATAAGGGGCAAAGACTCCCCTCCCCGGCACCTTGTAGGCCCTCCCTAACATGTGAGAACTCTGTTGAACCTCCCATTCCTTCACCACCTCCCCCCAACCGTGGGGGTATATAACATGCCCACCCTCAACACTCAACCCGGGGCAGCAGCTCTTCCTGCCCACGGGTCCTGTCCCCATGCTTTAATAAACCACCATTTTGCACCAATGACGTCTTAAGAATTCTTTCTTTAGTCGTCGGCTCCGAACCTCCTCACCCCACCGAACCTGACTTAGGTTCTGCAACTTCATCATTTTTGGCGAGCCAGCCAGGAGATTTGTGAGTCTTTACATTTGGACACTCTGAGCTTCGGTGCAAATTGGTGAGTACTTTCTTTCCTTTTCCTTTACGCTCATTCCAGGGCTTTTCAAGGAGTATGGTCTTATTGGAACACTTGCATGTCAATTGCTCAGGCTGTAATCCTCTAGCCCATGGCTACTGTATGGGGAGGAGAACGTCTGCCTTTTGGCTGTAAGCTTAGTAGTACCCTGGCCGGAATGGCAATAAGACCCAGAAACTTGATGGCCTCACTCTATTCCTGTTCTTATAGAAAGTTGTCTCTCTTGGGCACGGGACAAACACAATAAAAGAAACCCACCTAAGTCACCAGGACAGCTGCCAATCTTAAGACTCCCGTGTGAGGTTTCCTCCTGATTGATCTAATGTGATCCCCTCCACATCCCCTGGTCTACCAACTAGCCACTTCTGGCCGCGGGACCTCCACTGGGAGCCGGCCGAAACTAGTACCCGATTGAATTAAAAAACGCAACCAGGGACCGTTTCCTAGGGAAGTTGGCTGTAAAGGACCACATGTGTTGGAATGTCGCATAGACCATGATTGGATTTCAATCTTTACTGTTTCTCGTCAGTGTCTTCTGCAAACCGCTTAAAGCTATGAAATTGGGTAATTTCCCCTTGCCAAAACTTTTCTATTTCTAGTACTTCCATGGGTTAATATGGCAAAACAGTATGCAGTCTTCAGGACATACGATAGCATGGCACAAGCATTTTAGTCCATTCACCAGGCACCCATCTGTAGCCTAGGATGCGATGGGGAAGTGGAGGGACGCTGGCACCCCTCCAGGGCCTCTTACGGCAGGAATGCCTTCTGGGGAAGAGGGGATGGTGATCAATAGGGTATCTTGATGGACGCCTCAGGTCGCTTTTGACACCTAAAACCTCTGACATACCCTGTGTGGGACACCACCCAGGAGTCGGGGGATTTGGTAATGGACCTTCTTTACTTTTCTGGAAGCATGGCCTCAGTAGGCTGCTTCAGTTCCCAAGGACTGTACCTTGGGGTGCCTTTTAAAAACCCCACTGGAAATGATTTGGATTGCAAAACTTAGGAAAGGACTGAGCTCCTGTAAACACTGCATGGCCTCAGTGGGATCTATCAGTTAGATCTCCTCTGCAGGAAACAGGGCAAATGGACCTAGGATACCTTCACTGCTCATACCTAGGCCTTCATTGCTCTACACACAGGACCCTAGACTAAGGGGCTTTTGTGAAATGTGTTTGCTCAAATGAGTCAGCTAGTAAACGTTCTCCTGACATATTGGATGGTAATTAGGTAAATAAGCCTTCTTCTAGTAAACCCAGGTTTGCTGGGCCATCCCTAGCAAAGGGGACTCTGGCTTTATTTCTCTGTGTTTCTCCTAATAGATGTGGGGGCTTCTCCCTCACTCACTTCCCGTGTTAATGGCTATAACTGGAGCCAACTGGGGTTGGTCTAACTCGAGACAGAGACCAATAAGGAATATTCCCAAGCAGCTGCCGAAACTCTCTTTGTTTCGGGGAAGTTTTCCCTGTGTTCTCTGGCCTCACTTGGACTGCCTAAACCCCTTCCCCCTTGCTGGTGGGAAAGCATGGTGTCTGCTCCTCTGTTGGGGCTTATGAGCTCTAAAACTCGGGAATCTTTTTCTCTGCCTCCTGGCAGCACTTTTTCTTCTCTTCTGTTTCCCCTTATTGTGTTTCTGTACCAACGCGTGTGCAACCTGCATGACTAGCCTCTAGATCATGCACCACGGCTCCTTCTCTCTCCACTGTAAGGAGCAAGAAGAGCACCCCCTGGACCTAACACTCCCCACTCCAGATCTTCCCACGCATGTCTCAGGTAAACATTCAAAGTGGAGTGGGCCCAGGTGGAACATAAATCACTATTGGAACTAAGTTAAGTTTGTTGGTTTTTAATTAAGACCTGTCTTTTAAGTTAACAGCAGCAGTAAATGTGAAGCTTTTATTCTATCAAAGTTTACTGAAGGTCAAATAAGCTTGTGTTACTTGTTAAAATTTGTTAGCAAAGAAATGACTAAACTGATGGTTAATTGTCTGTCTCAAATTTCTAATGGGTAATTGCTGAAGTAAGCTTTCAAAGTCTTTGGTGTAACTGCTGAAAGTTTTAAAGTTTTGCTTGGATGACAAATGGAATTAAATTGTGGGACATCTAGGTCTTAACCAAACAGGATAAAAAATTGCTAAGTCGTTAATTATTGAATGTAGGTTTGTGCTTTTGACTTCTTACTGCAAAGAAACTAAGAGTATTTATTTAAATCTGCTGGTAAGCTTGTTTTTTTCTACTTAACTGATTCATAAATTGCCACCTGAAGAATTCTGTTGTATTTTGTTACAGTTCACAATTGGTTAATAACTAAAGGTGTTTTTCTAAGAATACAAAGTTCTGCTTAGTGTAACTAAGACTGATGGAAATAAAGGGAAACTCTGTATGTAGGAAAGTAGGAGATATGTAAGAAAGATTTAAGGAATGGGAATACATTTTGTTGAAGGTAAAGGAAGGTAATTTTGTCCTAAATGAGATGTTTTTTAGAAGGAAATGGCTTGGGACAAAACCTGAATGCAAAGGAAAGTTTGTAGAAGGTTTGTGAAGGGAAATCTTCAGAAAAGGAATTTTAGCTATGGTCAAGAATGGATTAAGATTGAAATGAATGGTTTTTAAAGGTATATTGGTACAAAGACTGAAATTCTCTGTTCAAAGGACAATGTTTTCTTAGATCAATTGATCTGCTGTTAAGAAAATGTAAATGGTTTTCTCTTTGCCTGCTCAGAAAAACGAGTTTCTATGTTCAGTTTTTATCAGGTGTTTAACATCCCTAATTATATTTAGGCATGTGCTTTAAAACTTTCTAAGATTTTAGCAAATGTTGACAAGATTTAAAATCGTAAATCTCTTTAACTCAGGCTTTTTTTCCTTGGTATGTGAAGTTGCTCATGAAGTACTACTGAACCAATGATAAATCTTGGGTTACATTTGGGAAAATGCTATAACTATTCTAGAGATTCTAAAACGCACTTCCTAAAGTTTTTAATGTTTTGAGAGATCACCGCTTGATACTGTAATTATGGAAATGTTATGTATCACAGAAATAACCTGATTTCCTTGCAGCTAAATTGTAAACTCCCCCGTGTCTCTTTAGCTCTAACCATATCCATTCTGAGTTTTTGTCATTTATAATTGTTTTAATTCTCTTGTAAAATGAGTTTTTTATCTTCAAGGATATTCCTATAAAGGACTTTCAGGACAAATACAGATATTTGATATGCTTGAAAATCCCAAAACTGAAATGGGTAAGAATTTCCAGAACTGACTAAAGCCGCATTCACCAGAATTAGTAACATGGGACTAAGTGAACTAAAAGATTATAGTGTTGTGTCTCTTAATGTTTTGTCTTACTTTAAACATTGCTGGTTCTCTCTAATGTTTGCTCTTCCAGACTAAGGGATACTCCCTCCTAGTTATCTGTTTACTTATAGAGATGTAAAAGTGCTCATTTATAAAAGTGCTCAAAGCATTCAAGCTTTTCTCTCTCTATCTGAACCCTCTGAAACCAAAAGGTCTCAGTAAGTATTCATTTTCTTCCATGGCAATCAGTCATTTGCATAAGTTCAATAAGAATCTGTTCTCCTTGTAACAGGACAACCATTGGAAACTGGTTATTTTACCAAGGCTTTGACTGGGATGTCATATTTGAAAAGACTCACATATGACCAGACAGTTTAAAGGAACTAAGGTTTGACTTTATGAAACCTGGAGCCATAAAGCCCCTTGGGACTGTTGGCCTGATACCTTGCTTACAGAGTTTCCCAGCAGCCTCACCAGGTGAGTAAAGAATGTCACTCCTTGGTAGGTGCAAGCCTCAGAAGAGGAATTCGCCCAAAGGTATTGCAGGCATGCCTCATGGCAAGTACAGGGCTTGGCTTCTGGCCCGGAGAGGCTACTAAAAGTTCAACCTAGAGATTCCTTATACAAAGTTCCAGCAAAGCAGATTCTAAAAGATCTATTGATCACACTCACTGTTCTTGCTGAGCTTATGTAAATAATTAGGCCAAGTTTGTCAAAACTGGACTTGTTTCAACACAAGTGAATTAGTCCTGATTTGGCTATCTCTGTAAATGAGGGTTATTTTAGAGAGAAAAATTGTTTTAGTAACACACCCTTTATGGATGTTAAATTCTAGACTTGATTGTCTTTAAAATGTTTTTTACCTAAGCTAAACAATTAGAGGTAAACTTCAGAGAAGTTGCACAATAGCTTCTTTAGTTGATCTTATTATTTTGTGGGGATATTAGCAGACCCCACAGCACATGATTAAACAACTGGAAAAATGGGATTGATTCCCCTACAATTGTATAACTTGACTAACACCTTGTGTGTGGCTGGGATAAGGAAATTGCCTAAAAGCCAACCTATCGCACTCCATAGTATTAACCATGGACTTGTGGAGATAATGGATTACCCCACTTTCTTTATGAGTGGATTGAATGATGCATGGGGAACTCCCCTTATCTCTTGACAAGTTTTCTCACTTGCCAGTGATCCTCTGTAATCAGGATATTGTTAAGGCTGGACCACTCAAAGGTCTTCTTATTGGTTTCATCCCTTAGTCATATTTATCCTAGAGGCCACCTCTGTTGAGGTGCAATTGCAAACAGATGCTTTAGCTAAGCATGGAACAGCCCTCCTATAAAAAGAGCCTCAAAGCTCACTATGGAACAGTCCCTGACTGTAATGACTTCACATCAGGTCCAGATTTGTCTTAGAAGCCAAAGGCCACCAATGGATGATGGAGGCCAACTTATTAAATACTGGGCTACATTAACAGATATGCCAGAAATAAAACTTGTCAAACTTTAAACCTAGTTACCTGTATGCCTGAACCTGACCACTGTACTTCTTTCTCTATAGAGCAAAAAGGGTTATTGATCTTGCTTACTCTATCTGGCCAGATTTAAGATGCCCCTGTTAAAAATATGAATGACAGTTGGTTTTCGGATGACAGTAGTTTTCATAGAAAAAAATAAGAAAAGCTAGGTGTGCCATAGTGCTCACTAGCACTTTGCAATTGCCAAAGTCTAAGAATTAACATTTATACTGACTCCAAATATGCTTTCCTGGTACTACATGCCCATGGAGCTATTTGGAAGGAAAGGGGATTGCTATCAAGACATAACTCCCCAATCAAATATGGGCCTAAGTTACAAAACCCTCCTCCTTATCGCTATACTGAAGATGGCATATATCAGATCCGGGATACATATTTGTGGTTCACACCCCCATGATTGGACAGCTCAGTTAAAAGGCAGTTTTATGCTGGGAACAAAAGAATCATACGTAGGATACTTGGACAAATAACACACAGTATCAAGGATGGCTATCATTAGAAAATATGTTTCCCAAATAATAGTACTCCAGGCTACTGAATGTTTTGGCTACTGATTGGGTAGGTTGACCTGGCATTAGATGGCCAGCTCCAAACAGAACCCACTGGATATGTGGAACCAACCTGTGGCCCTGGCTTCCCTCCAGGGTGGATAGGACGCTGTACTTTAGGATTTGCCTAGATTCATGGCGCATTACTAAAACCATTACAGCTCCAGCTAATCTCCTCCCAATTTAAAACAAAGATGGAAGCGATCTGTTTTTTAAATGGTATGATTACTTAGCATCCATTTTTGTTCCATCTGCGGGACTAGAGGATGTCATGTGGCATGTAGAAGAGCTTAATAAATATACTACAAAGGCACTCAATGATTCACTGAATAGCATCTCCCCCGCTTAATACCGAAGTGTCACAGATATGCATGGCAGTCCTACAAAATAGGATGGCCTTAGATGTCCTGACAGCAGCCCAGGGTGGCACATGTGCAATCATGAAAACAGAATGTTGCGTATACATCCCCAGACTATTGCAAAAATGTCACAGGAATAATAAAGGATATGAACACCCAGATTAAGGCCCTACAAGATCCTTCTCTCTCTATCAGTAAATGGTTAAGTTCCTAATTTGAAGGAGGGCTATGGTCAAATCTCCTTTTCGGGCTTCTTATTCTTATCGCCTTATTAATCCCTAATATGTTGCTTTGGGTGTTCCATGTTTCTCTACTTGGTGCCGAGAACTCCATTGCTACAAAATGACTACACCACGACAGACGATCCTTGTCGCGTGCGAGGACGCCTCTTCACTGTCAGCGCTGGATTCAGCTGCCTCCACCTTTCGTAACTCCCTTATACGTTTCCTACCCTGACCAATATTGACCCGAGCAGGTAGGGACAGCTCTACGCCCCCCTATTCAGCACAAAGGAGTTACAGAAGATGAGACCTTCCCCCTTCAACCCACCTTAAAGATTTAAGGGTCAAAATTGTTCAGGGGGGAATGATGAGGGAGCAGGAGGCTGGCTGAGGACACAGCAAAAGCTGGTGCCTTTGCACCCCCTCTTCACTCACCCACCTCCCCTCCATATGTGTAGCATTCCTCAGGCACCCCTGACTGCCATAAAACGATAAATAGCTAACTTGCAGGGATCACAATCCTGCAGAACAGGAATCTCCCTTGCCCTACAAGATGTCCTAGAGACCTAAACAGGGAGGTTACCTTATCAATAGCACAAATTTCCAGAGGCAAATAACTCTTGGTTCCTGAAGCCCTAATGTCCCCCCCCCACCATAAACTGGAGGAGACTGGGGTAGAAAGGAATGTAAATGATAGCCAGATCATAATGCCCCCACCAAGAATCCCCCAATTATCTTGATGTTAGTGCCTGACCTAAAGACGACATTGATCAAGGGCAAAGGGCAAAGACTCCCCTCCCCGCCCCTCCCCCGCACCTTGTAGGCCCTCCCTAACATGTGAGAACTCTGTTTGAACCTCCCATTCCTTCACCCACCTCCCCCCCACCGTGGGGTATATAACATGCCCACCCTCACAACCCGGGGCAGCAGCTCTTCCTGCCCACGGGTCCTGTCCCCGTGCTTTAATAAAGCCACCATTTTGCACCAATGACATCTTAAGAATTCTTTCTTTAGTCGTCGGCTCCGAACCTCCTCACCCCACCGAACCTGACTTAGGTTCTGGAACTTCATCAAAGGTGCACCCTGGAACGCTTTTGAGCAATCAGGAGTCCCCACCCAAATGAAAGAAAAAAAGAAAGGGAGAAAAAAGAAAATAAAAAGTAAAAATAGAGAGAGATAGAGAGAGACAGAAAAAAAAAGAAAGAAAAGATAAGGCTCAGCCCAAATGAGCCCCAAGGTAAGATTTATGAAGTATACAAACAAAAAACAAACAAAAAGATTGATAAAAGTATATGAAAGGATATATATATATATATATATATATGCAAAAAAAAAGTATAAGATATATAAGTGTAAGTATAAGATTTATACACTACCAAGACAAACACAAATACACAGAATCACTGGCGGAAGAAGAAGATGGGAAGTGGTTATAAATTCTCAGTGTGAGTGAGGAAGGTTATTTTGATTCTTCCTGGATGTATCTTGATTTCTTTGTTAAAGGACTGGAACTTTACTAAGATAAAAGGGGACTAAAAATTGGTTTACCTATAGGGGTAGCATTGATTGGGGAAAGGGGATTACCTTGAAGTTTAACTCTATATATGACTATTAAAAAATAAAAATTTTTCAAATAAATAAGCTAAACTAAACTAAAAAATTTAAAAAAAATTAAAAAATAGAAAAGCAAAAGAAAAACACAAGTATATGTATCAAAAAGTTCAGGTTTAAAAGAATATTATGGAATTTGATGTATTGGACATCTCACTGTGTGATGGTAAATAGGTTAAAAAATTATCTATATAAAAAAAATGAACCAGCAAAGTGGGAACGAATTAAAAGTAAAAGTTGTATCTATGAAGTAGTGTTGGTTGTTCTCTTGCCCTCTTTCTTTTTTCTCTTTTTCCTTTTTTTTACCTGGTGGCTTTCTGGGGGAGGGGACTTCCAAGTGGGTTTTCAGGCATTGTTCTCTGAGTTAAGCCTCCTGCCCCCCTCAAGGGAGGTGGGCTCTGAGGAAACAGGTTTTTTCAGGGCTTTTGTTCTCTGGAGGTTTTTATGTTTGTTTGTTTGTTTTCTCTTGCCTTGACAGCTTTTGATGGTTTTTTGGAGGTTTAGAGGAAAGCAAAGTGCACTCAAGACCTCCCTCTCAGAGAGAAGCCTCAGTCTGTTCCCCTGTGAGTGCTCCAGAGCACATAAGTTCCCCCCCTTGGCTGCTAGCAGAGCACATTCTGAGTTGCTCAAAATAGCAGAGCACATTCTGAGTTTGTGGGGACACAGGAACTCCTGCTTGTACCCCAAAACCACGACAGTGGCAGCTGTCTGGGCAGCTCCAGACCACTAGAGAGGTTCTAAGCAGCGATCGCACACTGAGATTTTTCCCTCTGGCCTGGGCTGGGAGTGCCTGGTCTTTCTGGGTCTGAGAGCGCTGGGTTGGCACTGTGTGCACCTTTCTAAGGGGGAGGGTGTGGGGCACGTGCATCTTAGGGGCACTGATAGCACTGTGTGGTGCTTGAGTGGAGTGGTGCAAAAAGGCTGTACATTTGCTGGCTGGCGAGGCTCCCAGCCCCTCATGGGAGCCAGACCCCATGCACCAGGGGTGTCTGTCCTGGGTCTGGGGACTTAAGCCCCTGTCCCTAAATGTCCTGATTCCCACAATTTCCCCCCAAGATCCTTTGCTCTTTTTGAGTGCTTTCAACCAGACTCCAAGTTAATGCTGGTCCCCAGATGCAGGGCACTCTTGTTTTGGGGTTTTACTTTCCAATGGGTCACCTCTGGTGGCTCCCTCCCCCCTTTTGTTTATCTTCCATTATCAGTAGGAAGTTCTCACTCTGCTTTACCTGCCCACTGGCATCTTCTGCCCCAGTAGCAATCCAGATGTGTATAATTCTGATCTCAGGCTGATTTCACGGGTGATCGGAGTTCTTTGGTAGGTAATCAGCTCACTTTAGGGTACAGGTTGAAATCACCCCCCTCCTACTTCCCCACAATCTTGTCTCCCCCCCTAGAAAAATCAAAGGTGGTTCTTTGAAAAAAAATCAATAAAAGCAATAAACTTCCAATCATGGCAACCAAAGGAAAAAGAGAGGAGACACAAATACCAGTATTAGATATAAAAGAGCGGTCATTACTAAGGATTAGATACTAAAAGAATAATAAGGAAATATTATGAACAACCTTAATCCCATGAATTTGTTACCTTAGATGAAATGGACCGATTAATTCCTTAAAAGACACAAACTACCAAAACTTAAGTAACATAGAAATAGATAATATGATAAGCCTATATGTAAGGAGAAACATAAATCAATAATTAATAACTTTCAGGTGCCTGGGTGGCTCAGTGGGTTAAGCCACTGCCTTCGGCTTAGGTCATGATCTCAGGGTCCTGGGATTGAGTCCCGCATCGGGCTCTCTGCTCAGCAGGGAGTCTGCTTTCTCTCCTCTCTCTTTCTGCCTGCCTCTCTCTGCCTACTTGTGATCTCTCTCTGTCAAATAAATAAATAAAATCTTTAAAAAAAAATTAATAACTTTGAAAAAATGCAGCTGGGCCCATTGGTTTCACTGGTGATTTTAGCAAACACTTATATAGAAGAAATGATATTAATTCTCAACAATTTCTTCCAGAAAATAGAAACAAAGGAACACTAATTCACTTTGTGAGGCTAGCATTATTCTTTTTCATAACTAAATAAGTGCTAATTATTTATTATTTTTATTATCATTTATTACTGCTACTACTATTACCATCATCATATATACCTCCCTAATATATTTTTTTTAAGTTTTTTATTTAAATTCTAGGTAGTTAACATAGAGTGTAATATTGGTTCAAAAGTAGAATTGAGTGATTCATCGCTTACATGTAACACCAAGTGCTCATCCAATAAGTGCCCTCCCTTAATGCCCATCACCCCTTTACTCATTCTCAGCCCACCTCCCTCCATCAATCCTCAGTTTGTTATCTACCTTTTAGAGTATCTTATGGTTTTGCCTCCCCTCTCTTTCCCCCCTCCCTTCCCCTATGTTCTTCTGTTTTTGTTTTTTAAATTCCACATGTGAAAGAAATAATATGGTTTTTGTCTTTCTCTGACTGACTTATTTTGGAGGCTAAGCATTATTCTTATATATTTCTTTTCTAAGAAAGAAAAACTACAGAACAATATCTTTCATGAACATACATGTAAAAAATCCCTAACAAAATATTAGCAAATCAGCATCGAGAATCTATAAAGAGCTTAGCAAATTCAACACCCCAAAGAATAAATAATCCAACCAAGAAATGTGCAGAGGACATGAACAGACATTTGTTCAAAGAAGACATCCAGATGGCCAATAAACACTTGAAAAAGTCTTCTACATCACTTGGCATCAGGGAAATACAAATCAAAACCACAATGAGATACCCCTCACACCAGTCATAGAATGGCTAAAATTACAAGTCAGGAAATGGCAGATGCTGATGAGGATGCAGAGAAAGGGGAACTCTCCCACCCTGTTTGTGGGAATGCAAGTTGGGTGCAGCCACTCTGGAAAACAGCAGGGAGGTTCCTCAAAAAGTTGAAAATAGAGCTACCTTATGACCCAGCAATTGCCACTACTGGGTGTTTACCCTAAAGATACAAAGGTAGTTATCTGAAGGGGCACGTGCACCTGAATGTTTATAGCAGCAAATGTCCACCATAGCCAAACTATGGAAAGAACCTAGATGTCCATCAACAGATGAATGGATAAAGAAGATATGTGTGTGTGTGTGTGTGTGTGTGTGTGTGTGTGTGTGTGTGTGTGTGTATAGTGCCTTATATATAATGGAATACTATGCAGCCATCAAAATAAATGAAATCTTTCTATTTGCAATGACATGGATGGAACTAGAGGGCATTATGCTTAGCGAAATCAGTCAGTTGGAGAAAAACAGCTATCATATGATCTCCCTGATATGAGTAAGTGGAGATGAAAAACATGGGGGGTTTGGGGTAGAAAAATAATAAATGAAACAAGATGGGATTGGGAATGAGACAAAACCATAGGAGACTCTTAATCTCACAAAGCAAACTAAGGGGGTCCGGGGGAGATGGGTAGGGAAAGGGTGGTGGGGTTATGGACATTGGAGTGGGTATATGCTATGGTGAGTGCTGTGAAGTTGTGTAAACCTGGCAATTCACAGACCTGTACCCCTGGGGCTAATAATACATTATATGTTTATAAAAAATAAAAAAATTGGGGGCGCCTGGGTGGCTCAGTGGGTTAAAGCCGCTGCCTTCGGCTCAGGTCATGATCTCAGGGTCCTGGGATCGAGTCCAGCATTGGGTTTCTCTGCTCAGCAGGGAGCCTGCTTCCTTCTCTCTCTCTCTCTGCCTGCCTCTCAGTGTACTTGTAATTTCTCTCTGTCAAATAAATAAATAAAATCTTTTAAAAAAATAAAAAATAAATAAATAAATTAAAAATATATATATATTAGCAAATCAAAATCATCAATATTTAAAAAAGATTATACCCAAGACCAAGGGGGAGTTTATTTTTATATTATAGCAATCATATTAAAAGGAGGTAGTATAATGTAGGGACTAAATTCATGTATGTTGAAATCAGAAAATAATTGTGTTTGAAATATTAGACATGATTCTAGCATAGTGACCTTGGCTCACATATTTAATCTCCATGGTATATAATATTAGTATCTCTAAAATGGGGGTGGTAATTGTATAAATGAGGTAAAAAGCAGGTGCAGTGTTTTTCACAAATAGCCATGAATGTGCTTCTAAAAGAATTCTAAATAATTCTTAATAAATTTGTTAATAACTATTTGTTTTTTCACTGGTATTAATCTAAATGATAATTTATAAATAGACATTAAAATGTTAGAAGATACTGCTTTTCCTTGAAGATATATTTATGTTATATTTTATATTATACATTGCATTATTATACATTGCTTTCCATTTACTTACTTAACCAAACTTCTGATACTTCTTCATTCTCTTAATTCCATACCATGAGAATTAAAAGAAAAACTCCCATGATGAATGGCCTGGGGACTAAGGTCATGGAATCATCAAATGGTCACCAAAAGCTGTTAAGTTACTGTTAGAGCTGGAACAGTTGTAAGAAGCACTACCAATATAGCACCAAAGAAGGAAATATATTTTTTTTAAAAGATCCAATAACAGTAAAAATATTGCTTTCTGGTTTTTTGTTTTTTTGTTTTTTTGTTTTGGCCAGGTAAGTGGAGATGATATACATCAATTGCCTGCTGAAAATATTGGCTATTTTTGTCATACTGGTAATGCATACATTTATGGCACAACAGTATAAAAGCTTCTCTCTCTCTCTCCTTTCCCTTTTTTTTTAAAATTTGCATTTCTAGTTTTGAATTCAACAAGCACTTATTAAAAACAGCCAGTTGCACCAGTCTCTCCAAGGGAAGTGAGAAATATCATTTCAGGTTGTATGGCATTGCTCTATATGCTTAGATTAGGTCTTAATATACAGGGAAATTTCTGAGTATTGATTATATTACATTTTGGATAGGGACTATAAAGGACCTTGGAAATTGGTTATAATGTGAATAGCCTTATACCTGCCATATGTTCACAGCAATTTCTAGAGCAGCGATTGTGTTTTTTATTCTGTCGGCATTAGTTTTAAATAGAAATAAGATGCAAAATAAAAGTCTTTACCACAAACCATTATCATCAGTTACCCATGCACTTATATATATACATATGCATTCCTGCATCCATCTAACCACTCATCAATCTTTCCCAAACTCTTAACACTTAAATGGGTCAAGTTTTTTAAGACTAAGACACAGTCCCTTCTCTCAAGAAGCTCATAGACATAGTAGGAAAGATGGAGAGACTATTTAATTGTAAATTATACTATTATGAAAAGTTTATTAGGAGAAGTTGGCAAGTCTGACATAAAGCATAGAGGAGGAGTATATAAATCCAGACTGGAGGAGAGAGACATCCTTGAGTAATTGTTGGCATAGGTGGAATGAATTTTTAGAATAAGAAGTAGTTAGCCAAATGAAAACAGTCAGGACATATTTTAAGTGCAGAACAAAATTATGGGTAAACCAGAGCATTCATGAGAGTGGTAAAGGGTGTCCTTGTAGTTCATGACATGATGTTTATGAGGTGAGGGGGAGGTGGGCTGTAGACGGATCTCAAGAGTTTTTATATGCCAATCCTGTGATGTTGAGAGAGCAGGAAAAAGTAATGAGGAAATTTAAGCAGTGAGTAGGCAACAGAAGATGCAAGAAGTATTACATTAGTATGTATGTTAATTGCCTCTCTTTAAACCAGTGAGGAATACCTCACTTGTTTCTTTTCTTTTTTTTTTAAATATTTTATTTATTTATTTGTCAGAGAGAGAGAGGGGAGAGAGAGCAAGCACAGGCAGACAGAATGGCTGGCAGAGACAGAGGGAGAGGCAGGCTCCCTGCCGAGCAAGGAGCCCGATGTGGGACTCGATCCCAGGACGCCGGGATCATGACCTGAGCTGAAGGCAGCTTGCTTAACCAACTGAGCCACCCAGGCGTCCCACCTCACTGTTTTCTATTCCTCTGTCCTTTTTCTGTTTTTTCTTTCGGTTCTTCTTTCCCTGTCCCTTCTCGTTCTTCCCTTTTCCTGCCACTTCTACCCTCCTCCTTCCTTACTAGTATCCATCAACTAAACATAGATATATTTTTTAGAAACTAGCAATAGACTGCTCGCATGAGATTTTATCATGGCTATAAATCTCTGAGAACCATTGTTAAAGTTGATGTTGTGATACTTAGTGTACACTATACGATTTTACATATTTGTAAGAATTTACTTCATTTTTTAAATGCTTATTTGAATGATAGTGACATCACTACAATCTGAAATTGAAAGACTGCACATCTTGAACCCCTTATTTTGTATTAAAAAATCATACTTTTATAAAAAAGATTTATTATGTTATTTAAGAGAGAGAGAGCACATGTGCACTGGCTTGTGTGACAGAGGAGGGACAGAGGGAGAGGAAAAACTCTCTCAACACAGACTCTGCTGAGTGCAGAGCCCTACTCAACATGCAGGGCTCCATCTCATGACCCTGAAAATCATGACCTAAAGCTTAAACTGAGAGTTGGATGCTTAAATGACTGAGCCACCCAGGCATCCCATTAAAAAATCAGCTTTGCGCAGTGGCAATATCATAGCCAATGAGGTTTATCTGAGGCGTGATTATTGCTAATTGCAAAAACATCATTTTTTAAGTCAAAGCCAATATAAATTATTTTAGACCCATTTAAACAGTCACAAGAATTACTGACCTCAGAACTGAGAAAGTCAATAATATCTTACTTTTCAGAAAACTTAGGTGAGGTTATCATATTTTGTATTAACTTTCGGAGAAAAAATTTTTATTCCAAACACAACTTTCATATTAAATTAGTTCACTTTCTGTGTTTTTGCTTAAAATTTAAATCTTTCCAAGATCTGTAGGTGTATGAGATCACAGTTGGGCTAGAGTTTGAGGTGATTTAAGAGGATTAGACATGAGGTGTATCCTATTGAGATATGTCAAGATGTGATTTAATCCTTCTCACATGGGTCAACCTTTTATGTAACATGTATTATCTATTATATAACATACATATTATATGAAATATATACACTGCATACTAGGAATCGATTTGTACACTTTAAATTCTAGTAAATATTATCAATTTATAATCCCTTCATGAAGGCCTGAGTAATTTTATATAGAACCTTGATAGTACTGTAGAATTCTCTTTCCCTTTCTCTGTTAATCAGTAAAACAAAAATTAGTGGAGGTTGATGATGATCACTGATGATAGTGAGACTGAACATCAATAAATATGTTTATTTGCCA